>NC_057800.1:175202679-175338459 GCF_018294505.1 Triticum aestivum | reverse complement strand
AGATCGGGGAAGGGCGAGAGGGAGGAGTGGGAGAGAATGGGGGCGACGTGGGGGTGGGGGTTAGGGTTTCAGGGGGATAAGGTGGAGTGGGAGGATCCGGCCGGGCCAGTGGGCTGGTCTGGCGGCCCGTCGGCTTGCTGGGCCGAGGCCTAGATGGCCAGGGGGTTCTCTCCCTCTCCTTTATTTTTTTTTGTTTTACCTTTTGTCTTTTCTTTTTATTTATTCTTTTCTGTTTTAGTTTAGTCATACTTTATTTTAGTTTTTATAAAATATGACCATAGCTCCTAAAATAAGGTTTCAGAACATCCCTCTACCATAAAAAGTTTGGCGGTCAATTAAACTAGTTTAACATTTGTTTACTATTTAAAATCATTTGAATAATTGTTTTGCTATGGTTTCATTCACTTTAGAATATTTAATCATTTCATAAAAGTGTGGTTCCTCCACCATAATTGATTATGATTTAGTTGCTACAATTTTTGAACATTTTTGATTTGACTATTGGAAACTTTTAATGTTTGACTTTAACTAAAATTTGAATTTGGCTCGGATCTGAACTAACACGAGATTAGCAACAGTAATCGTGGTGACATGGCATCATTTGCAGAGGTTACTGTAGCTTGATTACCCGGGCGTCACAGCGCCCCCCTACCTCATGCCCACCTCGGACACCGTTTCACGTTGATATTTCTCCCAGATTTTCCAAATATTCCAAAATAATTCTCCATCCGTTTTTATCCCGTTTGGATTCCGTTTGATATGGATATTCCGTGAAACCAAAAACATGCAACAGACAGGAACTGGCACTGGGCACTGAATCAATATGTTAGTCCCAAAAATAGTATAAAAAGTTGCCAAAAAGTATATGAAAGTTGAATAATATTGGCATGGAACAATCAAAAATTATAGATACGACGGAGACATATCAGCATCCCCAAGCTTAATTCCTGCTCGTCCTCGAGTAGGTAACTGATAAAAAAGATAATTTTGATGTGGAATGCTACCTAGCATAATCTTGATCATATATCTAATCATGGCATGAATATTAAGACACGAGTCATTCAAGGCAATAGTCTATCCTTTGACATAAAAACAATAATACTTCAAGCATACCAACCAAGCAATTATGTCTTATTGAAATAACATAGCCAAAGAAAGCTCATCCCTACAAAATCATATAGTCTGGCTATGCTCCATCTTCACCACACAAAATATTCACATCGTGCACAACCCCGATGACAAGCCAAGCAATTGTTTCATACTTTTGACATTCTCAAACCTTTTCAACTTTCAAGCAATACATGAGCATGAGCCATGGACATAGCACTATAGGTGGAATATAATATGATGATGGGGGTTATGTGGAGAAGACAAAAAAGGAGAAAGTCTCACATCGACGCGGCTAATCAACGGGCTATGGAGATGCCCATCAATTGATGTCAATGTGAGGAGTAGGGATTGCCATGCAACGGATGCACTAGAAGTATAAGTGTATGAAAGCTCAAACTGGAAACTAAGTGGGTGTGCATCCAACTTGCTTGCTCATGAAGACCTCGCGCATTTGAGGAAGCCCATCATCGGAATATACAAGCCAAGTTCTATAATGAAAATTCCCACTAGTATATGAAAGTGATAACTCAAGAGACTCTCTATATGAAGGATCATGGTGCTACTCTGAAGCACAAGTGTGGTAAAAGGATAGTAACATTGCCCCTTCTCTCTTTTTCTCTCATTTTTTTTATTTTTTTATTTTTTTTATTTTTTTTATTTTTTTGGTGGGCTTCTTTGGCCTCTTTTTTTATTTGGGCTTCTTTGGCCTCTTTTATTTTTCATAAAGTCCGAGTCTCATCCCGACTTATAGGGGAATTATAGTCTCCATCATCCTTTCCTCACTGGGGCAATGCTCTAATAATGATGATCATCACACTTTTATTTACTTACAACTCAATATTACAACTCGATACTAGAACAAAGATATGACTCTATATGAATGCCTTCGGCGGTGTACCGGGATGTGCAACGATCTAGCGTAGCATTGACATAAAAAAACGGACAAGCCATGAAAACATCATGCTAGCTATCTTACGATCATGCAAAGCAATATGACAATGATGCTCAAGTCATGTATATGATGATGATGGAAGTTGCATGGCAATATATCTCAGAATGGCTATGGAAATGCCATGATAGGTAGGTATGGTGGCTGTTTTGAGGAAGGTATATGGTGGGTTTATGATACCGGCGAAAGTTGCGCGGTACTAGAGAGGCTAGCAATGGTGGAAGGGTGAGAGTGTGTATAATCCATGGACTCAACATTAGTCATAAAGAACTCACATACTTATTGTAAAAATCTATTAGTTATCGAAACAAAGTACTACGCGCATGCTCCTAGGGGGATAGATTGGCAGGAAAAGACCATCGCTCGTCCCCGAACGCCACTCATAAGGAAGACAATCAATAAATAAATCATGCTCCGACTTCATCACATAACGGTTCACCATACATGCATGCTAAGGGAATCATAAACTTCAACACAAGTATTTCTACAATCCACAACTACCCACTAGCATGACTCTAACATCACCATCATTATATCGCAAAACTATTGCAAGGAATCAAACATATCATATTCAGTGATCTACAAGTTTTATGTAGGATTTTATGACTAACCATGTGAATGACCAGTTCCTGTCATCTCTCTAAATAGATATAAGTGAAGAACGAGAGTTTAATTCTTTATACAAAAGATATGCCCACGCTCTAACAAATATAAGTGAAGCAAAAGAGCATTCTACAAATGGCGGTTGTCTATGTAAAGAGAAACAGGCAATCCAAGCTTCAAATGATATAAGTGAAGCACATGAAGCATTCTATAAAGCCATACTCAAAAGATATAAGTGAAGTGCAAAGAGCATTCTATAAATCAACCAAGGACCATCTCGTACCAGCATGGTGCATAAAATAAAAAATAAAACCTAAATGCAAAAGATGCTCCAAGACTTGCACATATCGCATGAACGAAACAAATCCGAAAACATGCCGATACTTGTTGAAGAAAGAGGGGATGCCTTCCGGGGCATCCCCAAGCTTAGACGCTTGAGTCTCCTTGAATATTTTCTTGGGGTGCCTCGGGCATCCCCAAGCTTGAGCTCTTGCCTCTCTTCCTTCTTCTGACATCGAAACCTTCTCGATCATCGAACACTTCGTCCACACAAAACTTCAACAGAAAACTCGGTAAGATCCGTTAGTATAATAAAGCAAATCACTACTCTAAGTACTGTTGCAAACCAATTCATATTTTGTTTTTGCATTGTGTCTACTATAAGATAGCTTTTCCATGGCTTAATCCACTGATATAAGTTGATAGTTTCATCAAAACAAGCAAACTATTCATCAAAAACAGAATCTGTCAAAAACAGAACAATCTGTAATAATCTGAACATTCACCATACTTACGATACTTCAAATTTTCTGCCAAAATTAGGAAAAATAAACAGTTTGTATAGAAAGACAGTGTAAAAAGAATCAGAACCATTTGACGTTCCAGTAAAAAATTAAAAATCGCGCACTACAGCCAAAGTTTCTGTCCTGCACCGTACAAACCAACAAGCATTGTAAACATCCTAAAGGCAAACCTTAGCACATTATTTTTACAATACAATGGAATTGTACAAGGGGATAATTATTTTCGTTGAAAAGTTTCTGTAATCAAGATTCACAAAGTTGCCGTGAGCATGAACAAAGTTCAAGGCTAGCTCCCACTTCAACAATGCTTGTCTCTATCACTTTCACTTTCCTTTTTGAAAAAGTTTTGGGTTCCCCTCTTTATTTTTGTTGTTTTTAAACTATATAAAAGCACTCAACAGAAATAAATGACTCTCTAAAACTTCTGGGTTGTCTCCCTGGTAGCGCTTTCTTTAAAGCCATTAAGCTAGGCATATATTGCTCAAGTAGTGAATCCACCCGGATTCCAAGGTATATCAAAGCCAATTTTAATTAGCAATGATTTGTAATTTAGTAGTGAGCACAAAGTAACATATATCATGTAATGACGAAGTCTAACTCTCTTCCTATGCATCGGCATGTCATAAAAGAACAATTTATGCACACAAAATAAAGGCCAATGCATAGTATAAACAGTTTCTTGCAATTTTATCGTGTTGGAAACATAGAGAGGTGGAGATATAGTTACTCTCTCATAATAATTGCAAGTAGGAGCAGCAAGCACATGCATATTATATCTATCAAAATCATCATGTGCAACGGTAAAAGGCAACCCATCAATATAATCCTTAATAAGTGCAAACTTCTCCGATATAGTGTAGTTTGGAGAATTCAAAAAGATAATAGGACTATCATGCGTGGGTGCAATAGCAACAATTTCATGTTTAACATAAGGAACTATAGCAAGTTCATCTCCATAAGCTAATGCATATTGGCATCTTGGCCACAAGCATAGAAAGTATCATCAAAAAGGGATATTTCAAAAGAATCAACGGGATCATAGCAATTATCATAGCATTCATCCTTCGGTAAGCATGAAGGGAAATTAAACAATGTATGAGTTGAAGAGTTACTCTCATTAGAAGGTGGGCACGGGTGATCAATCCGCTCTTCCTCCTTTTGTTCTTCACTCTCCTCCTCATCTTTTTCATCCAATGAGCTCATAGTTTCATCAACTTCTTCTTCCATAGATTCCTGTAAAATATTAGTCTCTTCTTGGACAGCAGAGACTTTCTCAATAAGTGCATTAATATAGGAATTATATTCATAATTATCATAGCAATATTTTAGGATAGCTAAATTTTCAGGCCTATAAACATCATCATCAAAAGCTTCATACTTTTCAAACATAGATTCAGTTTCATAAGCACCCTTAAAAGTAACAAATTCTTCTATTTGTTCCACATCATAGTAATCATATATACCTCTAGCATAAGAAGCCAAGGTTTCATTATCATTAAAGTTGCATAGAAAGGGGAGGTGTGGAGCATTCATCCTAGAGCAACAAGTATAATCATAATTCAAGCATACTTGCCGAGCATACCACTTCAATATATAAATTTGATCCCATAATAGTTTCCCTTTTTGTGTCAAGCGATAATCCCTAAAGTATTCACGTTGATCCAACGTTACTCCCATTACCAAATTGAATGAGGTTTTCTCAGGATTATCAAAGTGGTACATAATATTTTGCACATATTGAGCATCGAGGGTTTTAGGAGGTTCCTCATCTCCAAGAGTAGCAAGTACACCTATGATTGGAACTCTAGCAAGCATCCATAACTACTAAAGATTCATTAAGGTAAAACCCAACCATAGCATTAAAGTATCAAGTCCCCTTTATCCCAAACGCAAACAACCTACTTACTCGGGTCTGTGCTTCTGTCACTCACGCCACCCACCATAAGCAAATCATGAACATATTGCAAACCCTACAGCGGGGATCCCTCACTCTTGCGCGACACGGAGAGCACCATAGGACAACACCAATAATAAAACATGCAACTCAAACCAATCTTGATCATCAAATAACCCATAGGACAAAACGGATCTACTCAAACATCATAAGATAGCCATACATCATTGGGAAATAATATATAGCATTGAGCACCATGTTTAAGTAGAGATTACAGCGGGTAAGAGAGAGGTTACACCGCTGCATAGAGGGGGGAAGAGTTGGTGATGATGGCGGTGAAGTTGTTGGTGAAGATGACGGTGATGATGATGGTCCCCGGTGGCACCCCGGCGCCACCGGAAGCGAGGGGGAGAGAGCCCCCCTCCTTCTTCTTCTTCCTTGACCTTCTCCCTAGATGGGAGAAGGGTTTCCCCTCTGGTCCATGGTCTCCATGGCGTGGGAGGGGCGAGAGCCCCTCCGAGATTGGATCTATCTCTTTGTTTCTATGTTCTGTTCTGGTGCCCTTTCATCGTTTCGGGTATATATGGAGATCCGTAACTCCGATTGTACTGAAACCTTCGCCGTGATTTTTTACCAAAAATTAGCTTTCTTGCGGTCAAAGAAGGGCGTCAACCGCCTTACGGGTGGACCACGAGGGTCAGGGGCTCGCCTTGGGGGGTAGGGCGCGCCCCCTACCTCGTGCCCACCTCGGACACCGTTTCGCGTTGATCTTTCTCCCAGATTTTCCAAATATTCCAAAATAATTCTCCGTCCGTTTTTATCCCGTTTGGATTCCATTTGATATGGATATTCTGCGAAACCAAAAACATGCAACAGACAGGAACTGGCACTGGGCACTGGATCAATATGTTAGTCCCAAAAATAGTATAAAAAGTTGCCAAAAAGTATATGAAAGTTGAATAATATTGGCATGGAACAATCAAAAATTATAGATATGACGGAGACGTATCACCTGGTCACCTATGCAGCACAAATTTGCAATGAATAAAACACTAGAACAAAAACTAATTGGACCAATGGAGGAGTTACATACCAAGGAACAATCTCCCCAAGCAGTTTTGTGAGAGGTGCTTTGAGCAAGGAGATCGAAAATCATAGCAAAGTGAGCTAGAACTCGTGCTTGAACCAGATATTCATGTTTGTGGGAGGAAGAAGAAGAGGATAGGTGCAGGAATAAGTGGAGGAGGGCCACCGTGGGTCCACGAGGCAGGGGGTGCGCCCTGGGGGGTAGGGCGCGCCCTCCAACCTCGTGGCCAGGTGGCAGCTCCCCCCGCGGTGTTTTCAGTACCATAAATCCTCAAATATTCCCGAAAAATCATATTAAATTGGCATGGCATTTGGAGGACTTTTATTTTTGGGGTATTTTTATATTGCACGGGTAAATCAGGAAACAGACCGAAAATACTATTTTTACTTTATTTCAACTAAATAACAGAAAGTATAAAGAGGGTACAGAAGGTTGTGCCTTCTAGTTTCATCCATCTCATGCTTATCAAAAGGAATCCACTAACAAGGTTGATCAGGTCTTGTTAACAAACTCATTCCGATTAACATGGAACCGGAGAAATTTCGAATAACACTATGTTACCTTAACGGGGATATGCACATCCCCAATAATAAGAATATCATATTTCTTCTTGACAGTAGGAAGAGGAAATTCAAAACCTCCAAATATAATCGATGGAATTTTTCCAATAGAGTTGATACTATGAACTTGAGGTTGTTTCCTCGGAAAGTGTACTGTATGCTCATTACCATTAACATGAAAAGTGACATTGCCTTTGTTGCAATCAATAACAGCCCCTGCAGTATTAAGAAAAGGTCTTCCAAGAATAATAGACATACTATCGTCCTCGGGAATATCAAGAATAACAAAGTCCGTTAAAATAGTAACGTTTGCAACCACAACAGGCACATCCTCACAAATACCGACAGGTATAGCAGTTGATTTATCAGCTATTTGCAAAGATATTTCAGTAGGTGTCAACTTATTCAAATCAAGTCTACGATATAAAGAGAGAGGCATAACACTAACACCAGTTCCAAGATCACATAAAGCAGTTTTAACATAGTTTCTTTTAATGGAGCATGGTATAGTAGGTACTCCTGGATCTCCAAGTTCCTTAAAAGTATAATTAGCAAGCATGGTGGAAATTTCAGCTTCCGGTATATTTCTTTTATTTGTAACAATATGTTTCATATATTTAGCATAATGATTCATTTTGAGCATATCAGTTAATCGCATACGCAAAAAGATAGGTCTAATCATTTCAGCAAAGCCCTCAAAATCCTCATCATCCTTTTTCTGGGATGATTTTGGAGGAAAAGGCATGGGTTTCTGAACCCATGGTTCTCTTTCTTTACCACGTTTCCTAGCAACAAAGTCTCTCTTATCATAACGTTGATTCTTTGATTGTGGGTTATCAAGATCAACAGCAGGTTCAATTTCTACATCATTATCATTACTAGGTTGAGCATCATCATGAACATCATCATTAACATTTTCACTAGTTTCATGTTCATTACCAGAATGTGTTTCAGCATCAGACATAGATATATCATTTGGACTCTCAGGTGGTTCAGCAATAGGTTCACTAGAAGTTTGCAAAGTCCTATCATTTTTCTTTTTCTTCCTTTTAGAAGAACTTGGTACATCTATATTATTTCTCTGAGAATCTTGCTCAATTCTCTTAGGGTGGCCTTCATGATACATAGGTTCCTGAGTCATTCTACCAGTTCTAGTAGCCACTCTAACAGCATAATCATTTTTCTTACTATTCATTTCATTGAGCAAATCATTTTGAGCTTTAAGTACTTCTTCTACTTGAGTGGTAACCATAGAAGCATGTTTGCTAACAAGTTTAAGTTCACCTCTAATATTAGCCATATAATCACCCAAGTGTTTAATCATATAAGCATTTTGTTTTAATTGTCTACCAAAATAAGCATTGAAATCTTCTTGCTTAAACATAAAGTTATCAAACTCATCCAAGCACTGACTAGCAATTTTAGTAGGAGGGATTTCAGCTTTATCATATCTATAGAGAGAATTTACCTTTACTACTTGTCTCGGGTTATCGGGATCAAGAGGTTCTTCAATAGGTAATGGATCAAGATCATATGTTTCTTCAACAGGCGGTAAATTAAGACCATGTATTTCTTCAATAGGAGGTAAATTCTTAACATCTTCAGCTTTAATACCTTTTTCTTTCATAGATTTCTTTGCCTCTTGCATATCTTCTGGACTGAGAAATAGAACACCTCTCTTCTTCGGAGTTGGTTTAGGAATAGGCTCGGTAATTGGAGCAGGAGTTGGCTCAGGAGGTGCCCAATTATTTTCATTTGTCAACATATTATTCAATAGAATTTCAGCTTTATCCGGTGTTCTTTCCCTGAAAAGAGAACCAACACAACTATCCAGGTAATCTCTGGAAGTATCGGTTAGTCCATTATAAAAGATATCAAGTATTTCATTTTTCTTAAGAGGATGATCAGGCAAAGCATTAAGTAACTTGAGAAGCCTCCCCCAAGCTTGTGGGAGACTCTCTTCTTCAATTTGCACAAAGTTGTATATTTCCTTTAAAGCAGCTTGTTTCTTATGAGCGGGGAAATATTTAGCAGAGAAGTAGTAAATCATATCATGGGGACTACGCACACAACCAGGATCAAGAGAATTAAACCATATCTTAGCATCACCCTTTAATGAGAACGGAAATATTTTAAGTATATAAAAGTAGCAAGATCTCTCATCATTAGTGAACAGGGTGGCTATATCATTTAATTTAGTAAGATGTGCCATAACAGCTTCAGATTCATAACCATGAAAAGGATCAGATTCAACCAAAGTAATTATATCAGGATCAACAGAGAATTCATAATCCTTATCGGGAACACAAATTGGTGAAGTAGCAAAAGTAGGGTCAGGTTTCATTTTGTCTCTAAGAGATTCTTTACTCCATTTAATTAATAGCCTCTTGAGTTCACGACTATCTTTGCAAAGCTAAAATAGCTGCAGAAGCTTCCATATCAAAAACATAACCCTCAGGAATAACATGCCTATCTTCATCATCACTTTCATCAATATAATCAGATTCAATAATTTCTTTCTCTCTAGCCCTAGCAATTTTTTCATCAAGAAATTCACTAAGGGGCACAGTAGTATCAGGCATAGAAGTAGTTTCATCATAAGTATTGTGCATAACAGAGGTGGCATCATCAATAATGTGCGACATATCAGAACGAATAGCAGAAGCAGGTTTAGGTGTCGCAAGCTTACTCATAACAGAAGGTGAATCAAGTGCAGAGCTAGATGGCAGTTCCTTACCTCCCCTCGTAGTTGAGGGATAAATTGTTGTCTTAGCATCTTTCAAGTTCTTCATAGTGTCCAGCAGATATAAATCCCAAGTGACTCAAAGAATAGAGCTATGCTCCCCAACAACAGCGCCAGAAATTAGTCTTGATAACCCACAAGTATAGGGGATCGCAACAGCTTTCGAGGGTAGAGTATTCAACCCAAATTTATTGATTCGACACAAGGGGAGCCAAAGAGTATTCTCAAGTATTGGCAACTGAGTTGTCAATTCAGCCACACCTGGATAACTTAATATCTGCAGCAAAGTGTTTAGTAGCAAAATAATATGATAGTGGTGGTAACGGTAACAAACGGAAGCAAAAGTAATATTTTTGGTGTTTTGTAGTGATTGTAACAATAGCAACGGGAAAGTAAAAAAGCGTAAACCAGTATATGGAAAGCTCGTAGGCATTGGATCGGTGATGGATAATTATGCCGGATGCAGTTCATCATGTAACAGTCATAACATAGGGTGACACAGAACTAGCTCCAATTCATCAATGTAATGTAGGCATGTATTCCGAATATAGTCATACGTGCTTATGGAAAAGAACTTGCATGACATCTTTTGTCCTACCCTCCCATGGCAGCGGGGTCCTAATGGAAACTAAGGGATATTAAGGCCTCCTTTTAATAGAGAACCGGAACAAAGCATTAGCACATAGTGAATACATGAACTCCTCAAACTATGGTCATCACCGGGAGTGGTCCCGATTATTGTCACTTCAGGGTTGCCGGATCATAACACATAGTAGGTGACTATAGACTTGCCAGATAGGATCAAGAACACACATATATTCATGAAAACATAATAGGTTTAGATCTGAAATCATGGTACTCGGGCCCTAGTGACAAGCATTAAGCATAGCAAAGACATAGCAACATCAATCTCAGAACATAATGGATACTAGGGATCAAACCCTAACAAAACTAACTCGGTTACATGATAGATCTCATCCAACCCATCACTGTCCAACAAGCCTACGATGGAATTACTCATGCACGGCGATGAGCATCATGAAATTGGTGATGGAGGATGGTTGATGATGACGACGGCGACGAATCCCCCTCTCCGGAGCCCCGAACGGACTCCAGATCAGCCCTCCTGAGAGGTTTTAGGGCTTGGCGGCGGCTCCGTATCGTAAAACGTGATGATTTCTTCTCCTTTATTTTTTTCTCTCCGAAAGCAAATATATAGAGTTGGAGTTGGCGTCGGAGGAGCTCCAAGGGGCCCACGTGGTAGGGGGGGCCGCCCTAGGGGGGGCGCCCCCCACCCTCGTGGACAGGGTGTGGCCCCCCTGGTCTTCATCTTTGGCAAAGATTTTTTATCATTTTTAACTTGACATTCCGTGGAGTTTCAGGTCATTCCGAGAATTTTTGTTTTCTGCACATAAAACAACATCATGGCAATTCTGCTGAAAACAACATCAGTCCGGATTAGTTCCATTCAAATCATGCAAGTTAGAGTCCAAATCAAGGGTAAAAGTGTTTGAAAAAGTAAATACGACGGAGACGTATCAAGGATGTGGATGTGGGGGAAGCCGGGGACGCGAATTTGCAAGCAGAACAACAGGTGATCCTCGATTCCCTCCGGTCGGAATCGGAGGCGGAGGCCAAACACTGTCATCGGCGGGAGGCGGAGATAGAGCACGCTGCAGGAGTCGACGAGATTCTCACTTATATTTATGATGGTGATGATGATGATGATGATGATGATGATGATGATGATGATGATGAGGAGGAGGAGGAGGAGGAGGAGAGCCGGAGCCCTCCTACACGCCCATCTACCCGGCGCCGATGTCGTGGACATCTCCGAGGACAAAGCATAGTAACTAGCGTGTCGCAATACGTTGATTTATTTTACATGGTTTGAAATAAATCTAGGGATGAAATATGAGAGACTCGGATGCATAACACCAAGCACGAGGCGTTTGAGGGTTCGTATTTTCCAAGTCTACGTGGTGACTAATCGCAAAACAGATGCCTCTTTGCCAGAGAAATATATGGTCTTTTCTGTGAATAACAGAAAGATTATAGACCGAAATGTAAATATTCCACCGATTACCCAATCCCCACTTCCTCCAAGCCGCATGGCCTATCGCCGGAGAAATCCGTGCCGCACAGTCAACGCCGCACCGTCACCGTCGACGGGCGGCCAACAGCCAGCCCGACCATGCCGGCGGGTCATGCAACCGCACGTTGCCAATGCCGCGCCGCCGCATAGCCACGCGCTACACCGCCGCACCGCGCCGGGCAGAACCTCCGCTGCGCCATGGGCCGCCATGCGTCAGGGTGGACACGGTCTGGGCCGGTCCGGTCCCGGTCCGAGCCGTCGTTTGGACCGGCCGCCGGCGGTCCGGTCCGGACCGGACCGAGCACTGCAGCAGTCCTGATTTCAGGGACCGGACCGGCAGACGTGAAGCTCGGTGCGGACCGACGGTCCTCACGGTCCCGACGGTGTCTAGTCACTGCCATGTGGTCCCAGGATGTCGGAGAGGTCGTCGGAGAAGTAGCACGGTGGCCGGAGCCGTAGAAGACGCACCTGATGTGCGGCGACACGAGAGACAGGCGAGGGGGAGAGAGGGAGCGGCGTTGCCGCGCAGGGGAATGGGGGAGCGGCGGCACGAGGTAAAGGCACGGCGGCGTGACGCGTGAGGGAGAGGGGGGCGGCGCGGCCGCGCGGGGAGAGAGAGGCGCGAGGGAGAGGGGGTGCTTTGGTAATGTGGAAGACGTGCGTGAGAGCCAGCGGCGAGAGGTAGACGACGTGCCGTGGAAAGTGGTGTTAGCAGTTTATTACTTAGCAGTTTTTTTTGTTGCATGCAAGCAATCTATCAGGTGCATGAGCCCACAATTATCCATCTACAGCCTCGCCGTGATGAGAGGATCAAATTGGACGTGGAGTTAATTATGGGATAGCACCGTGATTCTCGGATATAAGCTGTTTCTTTCGTTAGTCGCGATTAAAAGGAAACAACGGTGGGGAGTCCATATATACAAAACAAATAGAGAGATTTATAAATTGAAAAGTAAAAGGAAACAATAGCACGAACATGGAAGGATGTTATTAGATTGATGAAAACAAAGGGAGAGATTTCCGTAGAATCATGTGGGCAGTTATTTTCATAGGTGTAACAACTAATAATCGTGAGATGGCGCCGTGATTATGTGATAACCCCGTTTCTGTCGTTCTTTCCATTTTCTCTCGACTGAATAAAAGGAAAAAAGGCACCAGCAGACCGCGTGGAGGAGGCCGATGACCGCGTGAGCACGATCTGCGGGTGCTGCCTCGTCTGCCTGGGCTTCTTCTTCGGTCCGATCAAGCGGACCGGGCTTTAACCGGACCGGACCGAAGATTTTTCGGTCCATATTTCATGGACCGGACCGGCTGTATTTTTGAGCGGGCCAGGACCGAGCTGGACGGGACCGAGCGGGCCACGAGCGGGCCAAAAAGCCCGCTCGTGTCGTCCACCCTGAGCCATGCGACCGGGAGAGCCACGCCAGGAGGTTTGGCTTCCGCCTCGCCTTGCGCGTGGACCGGGCTGCGCACTGATCACAAGGCCTCGGCCGTGCGCCTGTTGCCTTTGCCGCCACGCGTGGACGCGGTCGCTGCCGCCACGCTCCGGTGGCCGACCATGCCGCCGTGCAGCCGTGCTGCGCTGTTGTTGTGGCGTGTGAGGGCGCTCCCGTGCGTTCAGCGAGGCCACCGCTTGGAGCCGCCTCCCCGAGAAGTCGCCGAAGACGACCGTGGCTCTGTGCCTGAAGGTAACCGTCGGGGGGCACACTTCACTTGTCTGTTCTTTGTCGAAGAAATTTCTTCTTGGATTAGCAATCTTGAGTGCAAAAACGTACAGTGAAGAAAACAAATCAATCGTTAGATCGTTAATTTCCCTTCTGTACGCTGTTTTGCCGTGAACGGAGTGGTGGCCGATTGCATCGCGTGGCTTGGTTCAAGGCTCTGTAGCAGTCCTCAACTAATCATCACATCTAATTAATTCTTAACAAAACTTACATATGGCTTGTCTGCCTGTCGCAGCTTTGTTTCTCCCTTGAGCAGGCTGTTTCTGGGAGAGCCACGCCGTGGATGTCATCAGGCCGTACAATGAAACGTCCACCTGTATCTGAAATTGATCAGAGCTGGATGTGGGGGACGATTCATATACGGCCACGATGACATCCACGGTGTGAAGCTCCCGATCAAGGCATAGTGGTGAGAGGTGGAGACTTTGTCTCCCTCATGTTTCTCTCGGTTAGTTAACCATGATGACATCCACGCTGTGAAGCTGTTTTTCTAGTGTATTTCAGTACTGATGAGCTTGTTACAATCCGTGGTGAGCTGCTCCTTATACAGCAGTTCTGAACCGACCTAAGCAAAAATACCAGCTAGCTCTGAGTAAGCATTTGCGTCATATACTAGCTTCACTAGTAAGCTATGTATGTTTCTATGGAAAGTAGTTTTGGTGGACGAGCACCTGATGCCCTGGGATCGTCTATCTCGCTGTATAGATAGGGGAGTTCGTTGTATTTCATCCACGGAAAGCGACGTCTGGGCAACCGTAGTCAGTGGCGTAGCTGTAGGGTGGCCAGAGTGGTCCATGGACCACCCTGGAATTCAGCCCATTAGTATACTACTTAGTCTGTAAAAAAAGAAAAAAGAAAAGCAAGCCCAACTCAGCCCATGTACACGTGAAGGATTGGCTCGTTAGTCTCTGCGTCTGTGCGCTGATTGATCGACACGAGAAGACGTTCCTGATTCCCGCCGCCTCTTTCAGTTCGGGAACCCTAGCAGCGAGCGGCCATCGCCATCAGCCATCGCCTAGCAGCCCCCAGCGGGCATCCGCCGGCCTACATGGCACTCGTCGACGGCGACGGACTGGCGGCCGGGCGAAGGACACTTGCCGGCGGCGGCAAACAGGCAGCCGGCGAAGCACGCACAATCTAGTTTGGTTGAGAACCAGTTGTTCAGTTTTCCATCCTACTACTCCGATCTAAAGTAAGATTTTTGTTCTCTGTTAATTCATAAATTCAAAGTATAAATTTCTTGCTACGAGGATTTGAACAAGTTAAGCTGAGACCTGAGAGTGCAAGATTTAGTTTTATTTTTTACAATTAATAATTGATAAATACTAGAGTAGAACTTTCATGGTCTTGAGAAGGCGTTATCCCGACAAAAAGACGTGTTATCTTTTTTTATGCAAATTTAAGACATAACCATGAATTTTATATTATTTGAAAGACCTAGTTGAATATTCTGTACGCATATGTTGGTTTGTTGAATTTGTGGTGCAATTATTTTTCTTGGCAATTGGACCACCCTGGCATAAAATCCTAGCTACGCCACTGACCGTAGTAGATGCATACAAGGTGTTTTTGGTGCCGGACTGCCGGTCATGTGCAGGCTATGCACTACCGTTGGGAGTACCAGAAACTTAGTACAGGTGGTCAGGTGGAATACAAACGCACACAGTGCAATTAATACAGAAACAGCCCTTGTGGCACTTTCAAATATTGAATAGTCGATTCACAATGCAATTAACTATAGTTGATTATGATTGCAATTAATACAGACACACAAATATATGATTAGGGAAAAAGTATGAGAAAACACGGAAATCCAATTTGGCTTCTTCCAGAAGCACATGCTCCCGAGCGCCAAAAATGCGTTCTTCAAATGTAAGAAAAAATCAAAATAAAATTATATGTGTTCGTGGTCACATCCAAGTGCTACCTGCAAATTTTAGGTGAAAAGCTATATTATTTTGACCTGTCCAAAAAAACAAAGTCAAACACTAAATGTTACCTTCAAATGTTACATTTAATTCTGTTTTTTTCACTGATGAAGCACTGCTATTCCTTTTCGCATGAAAATTGTCAAGAACGCTTGTTACACTAACATGAACATTTATATAAAAAATGTTTGTTTTTTATTTACTCTATGGTTCGCTATGAATTAATGTTCGCCCTCCCAAGAAAACATAACCTCGATCGCCCACAAATACTTCCATAGTTATGCTCTCACTTCACATTCAGTACAGAGTATATATACCTCTCGCCGTCACAACAATTCAGTCACTAGAGGTGGACTCATCATGGCAAAGCAGAGCAGTGCAGTACAGAGTATATATACCTCTCGCCGTCACGACAATTCAGTCACTAGAAGTGGACTCAATCATGGCAAAGCAGACCAGTGCATTACAGAATATATATACCTCTCGCAGTTCAGTCACTAGAAGTGGACTCATCATGGCAAAGCAGAGCAGTGTAGTACAGAGTATATATACCTCTCGCCGTACGACAGTTCAGTCGCTAGAAGTGGACTCATCATGGCAAAGTAGAGCAGTGCAGTACAGAGTATATATACCTCTCGCCGTCACAACAGGCCAGTCACTAGAAATGGACTCAGCATGGCAAAGCAAGCAATGCAGTACAGAGTATATATACCTCTCGCCGTCACAACCAGATAACGGTGGCCAGGTGCACCTCCCTGACCCGGATTATATGGGTGCCATTGGAGGAGCTCGTGGTGTGTGTCATCGGGTCACAAACGATCGATCATTGCTGCTGCTGCTGCTGTTGCTGTTGCTGGTACATATATCTAAGGTGGAACTATATTTATAGGGTCCCGGGTGAGAATCTAGACGGAAGAGGGCAAAACAGGCGAGGAGTGTATGTTATTCCGTGAGCCATCTAATAGCTTGCCTTTTACCCGATTACAAAAAGCAGTTGTTACACGATTCCAAGGGTTTTTACCTGATTCCAAGAAATAGCATTTGCCCGATTATAAGATTGATGAATTGGGTTAAAGTAGTGAGCTCTCTAACTTGCCTTTTACCCCGATTACAAGAAGCAATTGTTACACTATTCCAAGAGTTTTACCCGATTCCAAGAAATAGCATTTGCCCCATTATAAGAAGCTTGATTAATCGAAGTAGTGAGCCATGTCAGTTGCCTTTTACCCGATTACAAAAAATAATAGCTGTCACACAATTACAAGAGTTTTACCTGATTTCAAGAAATACAATTTGATCGATTATAAGAAGCTTGATGAATCGAGTAAAAGAAGTGTAAAAGCCATCACAATGTTCGAATTTTAGGGGAAAAAACCATCACAATGTTGGAATTGATCTTGTGGCTAACCTCTATACTTCTATAGGCCATATCCAACGCACGCTTAACGTGGGCTTCAAGATCAATTTCATGGTCCTTTTACCCTTTTCCGGGCCGAACGTAGGAATTTCACTTGCGTCGAATCAAAAGTAGTCGTTGGGTGCTTTTTTTTTTTGCATGCATCAAACTAATTGGCGGTGTGGGCTATCCTGGGTGCTAGAATTATTGGAAGTAGTAGGCTTTAGCCATTACTAGAAGCATAGGTGCGCTTTGCCACGCCTGTTATCTCTCTGTACTGCATTACTTCGTTTCTTCTTTGATGTTTTGCAACTTGAACACGGGCCTTATGCTTTCTCTATACCACATTACTTCGTTCTTTGAAAATTTTGCAGCTTGAACCTAGGCCTTAAGCTTTTCTATGGGTTGCCCCATGTGTTCAATTTTTTGGGCTGTGTGGGTATAAATTTTCTTTCTTTGTCTGCAACCAATAGCTATTGATTTCTTGCAATCAGTGATAAAAAAATCCCCGTTAAAAATTAAAATTAAAAATAGGACTATTGGTTTCACGTTTTTCATTTTCTTGTACTAAACGGACTTTTCTTTTGGTTTAATGTAACATATTTGTTTGCCATATATTTTGTGTGCCAATGCATAGACTGATTTTCTTTTGGTATATTGTCAACCAGGGTGTGTCCTTGATCGGTGAGGAGCTTATATTGAACACTTATCCAGATTTTGGTATCCAGAACATCAAACGGTGGTGCTCTCATATGATGGACTCCCGACTTCATCAAAACGTGAGTTGTTTGCTCGGTCACATGGTCTTTGAGAAGAAAGGTAATTCATTAAGTCATCTGTTATAGGTCAGCGTCCACTTTTGGTTCCATTAATCACTTCCTCGATGATTTGGAGGAGAAATCACAAGCTTAGTTTATCGACTTAAACCGAGCTGACTACCGCTTGTGTCTGAAGTCTGAAAACAACCCAAAAATAGATTGCAGTGCTCACTCGCCCAGACGACGCTCGCATCAAAGCCTTGGCCCTGGTGCCAGACATGAACACAAAGGCATATCGTGATTACTTCGGAGTTCAGACAACCAGGATATAATTAGGAACTTGAAAGAGGTGAATCTATGTGCTATGGCGCTATATTGCCGGAGATCATTTTACAGGCTGCATTGCTTGTAGCCTTTTCATGGACACTGGTTGATGCTTGCGGAACCTTGTCTTCATCTTGACGGCAGCACCCATGCCAAAGCCACCTATGCCAAGCTTCACTGGAAATTGCAAATGTTCATCCTCTTTAGTACTTACTGCCATACAATAATGCCACCCTCTTTAGTATTTACTGCCATACAATACTGCCATCCTCTTTAGTACTTACTGCCATACAATAATGCCACCCTCTTTATTATTTACTGCCATACAATACTGCCATCCTCTTTATTACTTACTATACTAGTAATGGTGGTACGACTCTTACTACTAAACTACAGCCTTTCAGATTGTTTAGATCACTATATTAGTAATCTAAATGATCTTATATTTCTTTACAGAGGGAGTACTAAACTACAGCCTTCCATGGTGTCTGGGCATTGTGATTCTGGGCACTGCGATCCTAGGGCGGAGCCACTGCTTGACATAATCCATCTCACGGTACGTCCAAAAATGCTGCAGTCTGCATAAATGACATGATGATGTTAGTACTAAATTTTAGAAGAACAATATGAGAGCAAATGATAAGTGATAAAAATATTGTATGTCCAATCTGTAGTACCCGTTGAAGGTTCTAAAATCCACTGAAAAGCCTGAGGTTCGCAGAAACTCAGCGTACCATATACTGGTTTCGTATGGTACTTCAGGATCAGCTGCAGAAACACCAAAGAAAGAAACCATTCTTAGTACTGACAAGGAACTTAACATGAGTATTTAGCAAAACAGTAGCAATGCTAACCGTCTCCATGCAAGAGCAGGATTTTTAAATGAGCGGCTCTCCTGCGAGCAGTCGTCCCTGAGCTCTCCATCCTGCTCTTCCGGGCCGTGAACAAGACTTCGTGTATGAGTTTAACAAATACTACTGCGCACATGTCAATATGTCATGAGTAAATCACTAGTATTTATTTTCTTCCAGAATATTAAGGATTCAGACCCTGAGAAGGGAAGTCAGCTGCTAAACCCAGTGACAAAATCAAGTGTAACTGGGTATGCTAACCCATTAGAAATTCTACCCATGGCAAAGCATCGGGCAGAGTATAGTGCAACGGCAGCACCCATGTTCATTAGCATTAGTTATTATTTTTTACATAATATGATTGACGAAAAAGGAAATTCGATAGATGTACCATCAGGTGGCTCTGACGACAAATAATCCGCGCGCTTCTTAGCCCAGTAATCCAGGCCGTGGATGTCATCATGGCCGTACAATGAGTCAATGGATTGTTCCCCACACTGAGCCCTGTTCAATTTCAGACAAAGGTAATGGTGATGTCGTCCCAGAAACAGCCTAGAAAAAACTTGGGAGAAACAAAGCTGCAACAGGCATCCGCGCTGTGTTGCCACGGGAAGAGGGGATCGATGAACATGCATGTTGTTAGGCAGCGGAACAAGATGGATCGAGGAGAGATGAAAGAAAAGCTTGAGAAAGAAGGCGTAAAGATGGAGAGATCGAAGGCAGAAATCAGGAGGGGATTCGAGATAATTTACCCCCTGCAGCTGCTGCCGCACTCGCAGCTGCCTCCGCAGCACGACATGGTGATGATCTCACTCAACGAAATACCTCGAGTTCATCTGCTCTCAGATCCGCGCTTGTTCTGCTTTGGAAGGGAAGCTTGGTGTGCCCGTGATTTATAGAGCGGGGAGAGAGGCTGGCTATCCACCGTCCACGTCTCGGGCCTACCTCGGCTGGACGCCACTGGTGAGGTGCCAGTCGATTCTATACATCCAATTAATCAGCACCGAAGTACCCAAAACATGCTAGTGCGGCAACCAATGTGGATTGTGGTTTTCCAGATCGATCAACCAATGAATGATAATGCATGTCTGGCCGAGAAATGGCTATTTCTAAAGAACCCATGCACGGTTAAGAGCAGTAGAGCTTTCACGCAGCCTACATACATGCATATGCATGTCTTGCTCGTGCTTATCCATATGCGTTGGTTGGACCTTCCTCTCTACATTGTGTTTGTGGTGGACCAACCAAGATGCCTGCTTCCACTGAAGAAAATTATTGGAAGAATCAATAAAATTCTTGCACCGAGTCCAGACACGTGTAATATTCTATCCATAAATATCTTTTGGGCATCCTAGACTGTCTCCTTTGGTTTGACACAGCGGCAGCTATTTCTCCCCACAAAAGCGAAAATTCGCACGGGCACGAAGCTGTGGAAGCTCGCACCAGCCCAGCCATGCCAGCTGCCCTATTGCATCGCAATCAACAAAGTAGTTGGATCCCGTATGAGGGCACTGTGAGCTTTAAGGTTTAGTTTCTGAAACTTACTCAATTGATAAAGTAGGTCATGCACGCTACTTTTCTTAAAGCACTGTGAGCTTTAAGAAAATAGTCTAATAGTTAACACTACTTTATCAATGACTATAGATGACATAGCACCTTACTACTCCCTCCGTTCCAAATTACTCGTCGCAGAAATAGATGTATCTAGAACTAAAATACATCTAACAAGTAATTCGGAACGGAGGGAGTATTAGCCATGCTCATAAGGTGCAGTATACACTCAGCACACGTCAGCATTGGATAGAGAAGAGAAGCATTGTGGCCACTGAATTTTGCCGTGTGCATTTCGCAAGAACAACGCATTCACCTCTATCCTTACAGGCATTTCAACAACTAAACCATATGCAATTGTTGTTGAGCAATGTGGTGATTACTGATCAGAGATACACCTGGGCTTATAGTTGGAACTCAAAAAGATTTTAGTGCTATTAACATGTACAAGTTTTTATAGCAGGACAATGCTGCTTCCCTGCCTTCTTGAAAATCTGGAGATGTGTGGCAATGCCAAGATATAGAATATTTTTTTGGCTGTTCTTGCATGACAGAATTAACACCAGATGCCTCCATAGAAAAGTTTTTTGGCTGTTCTTGATCGGTCATACCAAGTTTCAGAAGTTAAAACTTTTAAAAACCCGTCAAAATATATTCAAAATGGATCTCATTTGAAAGCACTCGTCACCAGAAACACGAATATGAAAACAAAAGTTAATTTAAACTTTTGGTTTAAAAGAGATGAAAGGCTGGAAATCAAAAGCCAAATGAAAAAGGGGGCTGCGTGCCCCCACACCTGCGTACTACAAATTCTCTCCCGAAAAAAGGTGAATGTAAAAAAGACCTTGGTCATTTCACTCCTTAAAAAAAAACAGACCCGTTTAACTCATCATCTAGTAGTCGAAAAGTCTGAGAGGAAATATAATAAGTGGTTAATAGCCTGTTTACACGACACATTTGTCCGTGTGGAGAAAAGGGACATTAAAAAAAAAAGAGAAGTGGGTTCTCATGCAAAAGCCCAGCTTTACACATGCTCCTAGTCAATCGTAGTACAAATGTAGAAAAGAAAAAATATTAAGAAAAGTATTAGTCTAATAGTTAACGCTACTTTATCAATGACTATAGATGACATAGCACCTTACTATGCTCATAAGGTGCAGTTTACACCCAGCACACGTCAGCATCGGATAGAGAAGAGAAGCATTATCGCCATTGAATTTTGCTGTGTGCATTTCGCAAGAACAACGCATTCACCTCTATCCTTACAGGCATTTCAACAACTAAATCATATGCAATTGTTGTTAAGCAATGTGGTGATTACTGATCAGAGAGACACCTGGACTTACAGTTGGAACTAAAAAGATTTTACTGCTATTAACATGTACAAGTTTTTAAAGCAGGGCAATGCTGCTTCCCTGCCTTCTTGAAAATCTGGAGATGTGTCGCAATGCCAAGATATAAAATATTTTTTTGGCTGCTCTTGCATGACAGAATCAACACCAGATGCCTCCTCCATAGAAAAGGTTTTTACCTGTCTTATCAGAATTGTGCCATTTGTACTCTAAATGCTGATGAGACTGTTTTGGGATTGTCTGTTTGCTTATGTTTGTTGGGCATCCCTTGCCTACTAAAGTTTAGGGGTATCTAAGTCTTGGATGAGATTCTTTTGAACACTAATGCTCTTCCCAGGAATTTTGGTCTAACAATTATCATTATGGGATGCTGGCATATTTGGATGCAAAGGAATGGAAGGATTTTTCAGCAGATCGAACCTTCAGTGGAGTCTTGGAGACTTCTACTGAAAAAAGACCTCAATCTGCTCACTCACAAGATCAAGGCTAGATATGTAGCAAGTTTCAAGGCCTGGATTGCAGCTCACCTCAATTGATTATCTATGTTTAACTTGATGTTTCCAAAAACTGGTGTTGGGCGAACTGTCATATGCTTTGTAATATTTTGTATCTTTGCTGTTATTAATGAAAATATTGTAGAACGATTGGTCTACGGTCTCTGCTTCAGAAGGACAACGCATGAGTGGTGCAAGCATGCCCTCACTTGCTAGGGTCGGAGATTTTGTTTAATATGAACATGATATTCTATAAACTGGATCTCTCACCTTTGAGATGGCCTTTCCGTATTACCTCTATGAACCGAATGGTAAAAACAGCAGCCAACAGTACAGACTAGGAGAAACAATCAACAATAAGTATATATATATATATATGGCGTATATATATGATCCACTATTGCAGTAACAATCAGCATTTAGCAAGCGATATCGTAAACTGAGTTTTTTTGAAGTATAAATCCTAGAGAGAAATAAAGCAAAAGGTCTAAATTTGTGTGCATACATTTCAAACACCTAAATCAACCTCACAAATCCATCAAAACCAAGACAAAAATAATAATATAAGCATAGCTTGACTTAATAGCCAGAAACAACACTCATTGGGGTTAGCATTTACCACAACAGAAACAACACAATAAACTCAATGCTAAACTAGTCAAAGGAGTATACAGTACCCATAAGACATCAAATAACTACAGTTAAACCAAACTAAACTAGTTTTTTTTGAAGCTGACCAAACTAAACTAGTCACTGTCGTCGTCCGATAGAACAATGACGACCTCCTTGCCCTTGCCCAGCGAGTGGGTAGCAGCAGCCATGGCCTTGGCCGACGACCTGAGCCAAACTATGTTGGACACGGCGCAGGCATCCCTCGCAAGAGCGCTGCCATGCATCCGCACAAGAAACCGCTCCAAATGGCCCTGCGAATTCCCATGATGTGGGAACCGGCGAGCCTTTTGAGTGAGACAGAGCCTAAACATCAATGCATACCTCTCTGGAGTCTAATGCCAGACCAGCGGAGGGAGTTGGAAGCAATGGAACAGAACACAAAGAAAAAGCTCTCAAACAAGGTAGGGAACGCTGCTGGTTTCATAGATGGAGAAGCTTGCATTCAACAAGGCAGCACAGGAGGAACCGCTTGCGCACGGTTGTCGGTGGGACATTATCCCTGGTTATCTTCAAGATCACCTATGAAGCACCATGGCAACTCACCCAAACAAAGGCACACTGCCTGACAGAAAACAAAGGAAGCCACAACAATCCATAGGAACAACCAAAAAAGACCAACACACACAACAGGAAGAAACAGAGGCACGTGTATTAGTTATAGGTAAACAAATATAAACAAGGACAAGAACCTAATGATAAGATGGAGGCTCTCCAAGCTTTGCTCTAAGGTACTGACGAGAAAAAAAGCTAGTATATGCCTCGCTTTGATCTGGACCTGGTGGAACGCCGGGAACAAGCTAAAGGCTGAGGGGAGGAAGATCGACATTGCCACTCTGGAGTTCAGACGTCTAACGGCTGAACGGACAAGCTGAATAGCATCCGTTTATACCAAGCCCATGAACTTGGGATGAGTAAGATCATGGTGGAAACGGATGCTATTCAGCTTGTCCAAGTTATCAACTCGCCCACCTGTGCTTTTTAGGGAGATTAAATATTCTGCTTCCTAAAACTCTAGCTCTTTCCAAAATAAACATTGCCCTCGGGCCTGTAATAATGTCGGAGACGCTCTAGCGGTATGGGTCGAAGATGGGGCATGCACCCCAGCCCTATGGCCGGGTGTTGTCCCTACCCTTGCCCAGGTCTTTGTTGCCAGCGATCATGCTCGCCACGTTGAGTAACGGAATGAGAAGTTCCCAGTTCAAAAAGACTCATAGCTCTCTTTATTTCAACTCATAAGGAGTTGCTGCAGTTCTTCGCTCGCTTCATTTGTCAACCTCCTTTGCAGAGCAACCTGCTTCACTCACTCAATTTTCACTTTATTTTTGAGAAGTTAGTTATATTAGTCGAAGCATACAGGTCACCAATATATCATCTAATTATTTATGGATTAAACATTTGCAGCAACTTGGTTAGGTCTAATAGCCGATTCATGATGCCTTAGTGGTGATTATACACCAGAACAAAGATATCTCTGCTGATGCCCGGTCTAAAAAAGATCAACAAGTTCAGGGATACAAAAGGTGGTATCCGGTAACATGCTGGGGTTACCAGCTCTCTAGCAAAGCCTACAAGTTTTTTTTTTCTGGGAAGGTGATGCCTACAAGATATTGAAACAGAGAGACTACAAGAACAGATCTCAACAAGCTCAGGTCACTCTAGCCTACGCCGCTTGGACTCAGGCGTGTCGCCGCCACCGACTTCAACTTCAGTTTGGCAAGTTGAGACTGCAGCGGCATCAATGATTTCTTGATTTCCTCCTGCGTTTAGCTTCTCCGCAACGGCATCCGCAGCTGTAAATAGATTGACGTCGCATAAAGATAACAGGATGGATAATTAATAGTAGTACCCAGAATTGGGCGAGTTGGAACCCAGTTCCAGTTCAGCATGTCCTCTTTTGTTACACTAATGGAAGCTGAATCGAAACAAAAGTGCAGGAGCTGGCACATGCACCCAGATAATTATTACCAACAAAAAACATCCTAATACGGTAATTCCTAGTAGTTTGGTACTGCAACAAAAGAGGGGAACACTAAAATTGAAGAAGCCAAACTCTTCGTAAGGGAATACAGTGAAATAGTACCTCCTTAAACATGTATTAATTAAAAGTTTGCATATATATGAATATGATGAAGGGCAACAGAGTGTCTTTACAAATATAATCTGGCTTCAAGCAAGTGCATGAAAAATAGCACGTCATCCTTATACTACTACCTACTAGCACACTACAAGTAAGTGAGAACTATACTACAGATGTTTTAAAGAGCTACACACTGATGTATGGATTCCTAGAGACAAATTTTATCAGAAATGTCTGTGTATACAGTGAAGTTCAACAGATACCTACCATCTTTGGAAATAGTATTAAACTAGTCCATCTTTTCTTTTGCGGGGGAAACAAACATCTTAAATGTTAAACTGCATCTTACAACCCAGGAAACAACATGAAAACTATGGAAGGAATACCATATGACAATTTACTTCCATAGTCTTGCCTGCGTCCTGTGCATAAGGCTTTGCAAAAAAGTCATTGGCAAAATTAGTGGATACAAGTGTGCTTCTATTTAGAAGAAGAAAGCTAGAACTCACTGGAAGTGTCAGATCTAACAGCAAGCGGTGCTTTACCCTACAAAAATCCAATTTAAGCCCCTTACAGCGTCACTAAATTAAAACAAGCTAAACTAACACAGCCTGAAATTTCCAACATTAGCATCCCTTCTCTCCCACAACTTAATAAATGTTAGACTTAATTCAGTTTATGTTACACACCAAGATGACACTATACATCTCTCGCAATGTTAACACAGAAACACACCATTTCCATTCACTAAACAAGTACTAGTAACAAGAACCTACAAAGAGGGCAAACGGCATAATTACCTGAGCGGAGAGCCGGTGGCAGCCTCCAAGCGTGAACGAAACGGGTGGCGATGCTTTTGCTGGATAGCTCCTCAACCAGCTCGTAAAGCTCGCACTGCACGACCCTGCGGTCAGGCACGTCGACGCTGAACAGGTGCCTGTCCAGGAAGAAGTAGACCACGTCGGGGTCCCTGGGATGGATGAGCGCGAGCACCGGGAGCTGCCTTGTCAGACGAGTCGCCTTGAAGCTCGCATCATTAAAGATCTCCGAAAAGGTCGCTTCATACTCCAGCGTCCACTCGGTGGAGTCCGGATCGGCGAGCGTCCACACGCTGATCTGTGCAGAGCCGAAGCTGCTACGGTTCTTGTACATGTCCACGAACCGCAGCTTGCCGCGGCTGACAGCGACGCGGCGGTACTTGTCGAGCACTGCACAATCTACCCCGTACTTGAGCGCCTTGCGCGGCGGGAGTGGGACGAAGCTCAGCACAGGCGCGTCCGCGAAGGGGTCGCAGGTGATGAGGCCCCAGGAGAGGTCGACCCACCAGAGCCTCCCGGAGTGCGAGACCACGCCGTTGGGGGTCAAGGGGCGGGATGGAAGCGGGTAGGCGACGGTCTTCCTGTCCCACTGCCCGGATTGCGACGAGAAGCAGAGGAGGTCGGCCTGCTCGCCGCCGGCGACCGGCTGGAGCTCAGCGACCATGTAGCGGCCTGCGCCCTCGGGGGAGGCGATGAGGCCGAGGCGGCCCGGGTTCATGATGCGCTCGGGGTTGGGGAGCGGGAAGGCCGAGGCGGATTTGGAGTCGAGGACGAAGTAGCCCGCGACGAATGGGCGCCAGCAGACCTCCTGGCGGCCGGGGAGGTCGACGATGGCGGGGCCCGCGGCGGGGCCCTGGGAGGCGTGGAGGAGGAGGAGGCCGGAGCGGTCGACGGCGAGGACGGAGGGGAAGTTGTCGGAGGTGGTTTGGCCCGGGAAGATGCGCGGGGGGATGGTGAGGAGCGCGACGCGCGGCGGCGGCGGCAGCGCGAGGGAGAGGTCGGCGCCCGGAGGAAGATCGGCGTCGGCGGCCGACACCTTGGCCACGCGGCCCAGGATGACCCACGACGGCGACGCGGACGCCATCTCGGCTCTGAATGCCCTGGACCCGGACGTGGTGGTGCTGGCGGCGGCGGTTAGGTTTCAATCATCAAGGCTTAAAGGGTGGCGTGCTTAAGGGGGCGAGCAAAGCATGCGAGCGGAATGGCTCTTCTGGAACGCGCATCCGGGTCCGATCGGTCGCACGCTGACGCAATCAGTCGGCTTTTTTTTTTGAACATACGACCGACTGACGCAATCAGTCGGCTTGATCAGGCGGAACACAGGACCTAACTTTAAGAAGGGAAAAAACATAATCAACTTTATTCCTCAAATGAAAGCCATATCGTTTTGTTAATGCAAAATACTTTATTTTTTTATTTTTTTGATGTAATGCCATCAAGAAATATCGTTTCCAAGAAGATTGGAAACAAAGTCAGGGATTAAGATGATGTTTGTTTCTCTAGTCCTAGGACTTTTTCTAGTCCCTGGGACTTTTTAAAAAAGACTCTCAAGGAGGTGCTTCTAAGGATTTTTAGCAAAAAATCCCAAAAAAGTCCCACCCTGTTTGGTTTGGTAGGGACTTTTTCTAGTCCCTGCACCAAAAAGTCCCTGGAAACAAACACCACCTAACTCATCCCAAAGACCAGAGGATCTTATCTAAAAGAATGCCTACCTAATATGTTTGAATGTGATCCCGGCAAGGTCCAAAGCCATCTCCTTACATTTCATAACGACCATCACATCTGATCCCATGTATTCATCCATTAGCTTGATCGAGTCCGCCCTAAAAGAACAGTCCGACTCTATCTCCACCTTACTACACCCCAGGTTTACACACAAGAACATATGATGCGTTTGGTAGCCTGCATTAGGCCCAGCCAGGCCCACGCAGGATGAAAATGAGATGTTTTGATGCATGTCTTTACTGTTTGGTCCGCATAGCACGAACCTCAAAGCACCCCTCAGCCTGGCCCGCTAGGAACGTCCGATTCGGCCGTTTCCAATGAGCCAGGCTCGAGCGATGCAGGGAAGGTGAACGCCGCGTCGCGTAGGGGAGGGAGATGGCGGGAGCGATGGCGCATCTCCGAAAAAGCGGCGGGACGAATTCAAGTCACCGCCCGCAATTCGGTCGCCCTATATATCGAGGGTCACCGCCGCGGCAAAACTCCCGCCACCATTTCCCCCCTCTCGAGCTTTCTCTCCGGCGCGGATCCACTTCGACGTCGAGGTAAGCGGCGCATCTACTCCGGCGACCGGTTGACTGCGCCGGGGGTCGACTCCTCCTCCTCTCCGACGTGCCAGGCACCTCCTCCGCGGCCGTTCCGATGGCCTCTGTAAGTTCAACCACCACCTCCTCTCTTCTAGTTCTAGCTAGATCTGTCCATGTGCTAAGGTTAGGTCGTCCGATCTGTTTGACTGTGATGGTGTAGTAGCTAGTTGTGACGGATTTGGAGCATGCTAGGGGTTGTTTCCATGTGGGCAAGTGTTTGTAGTTAGTGGTCATCGATGAATCGGTGGTATGCTAGTGTGCAAGTGTTGAACAAGATTATCCATGTGTCCATGATTAGTGCTCTGTTCTCCATGATTAATGCTCTGTTATGTTGTGGTATGCTTGTGCATGTGTTACTACTAGTTTGATATGTCCATGATGTAATGCTAATTCGATTTGTCCAAGATGTAATGCTAGTTCGATATGTCCAAGATGTACTGCTAGTTTGATCTGTCCATGTTGTACTGCTAGTTCGATCTGTCCATGTTGTACTACTAGTTCATACTGTCAACGTGTAGTGTCTTGTGGTGTTGATGACACTTACGTTTGTAGGACATGACCACCCAAGAGTTTAGTCAGGCCATCGTGTTGTCCGAGAGCCAGTTCCCGCCCTCCTACGTCGAGGACTCCCAGCCTCCTCTGGAACAGATGCCTCTTGATTCAGAGGTTTTCGAGGTGCCGCCTATGGTTTCTCCATTTATGCTGGCTCAGCCCAATGTTGTTGCTCATGCTGCTGCTCTTAAGGCAGCAGCAAAGGAGAAGAAGGATGGCAGGGGGAAGATCATGAAATGGCAGCCGTTCCTCTCCACTTTTGTGCTTAACAAGATGTGTGAGATCATAGCTAGTGGGGTGAGGACTAACAAGGGTTTCAAGGAGGTGCACTTGAAACCTTGTTGCAAAGCAGGTGTTCGACTTCTGTGGATAGGAGGTCACCTCGACCCAGGTGTAAAACCACCTGAGGAAGTGGAGAGCTCGATGGATCCAAGTGTCCAAGCTCAGAGACCTTAGCGGTGCTTCATGGGATGAGGACACCTGCTCGATCCTTCTAGAGGCAGAGCACTACCAAGGCCACGTCGCGGTTAGCTCGCAAACCATGCCATTCTAACAGACCAGCAGTTCAAGCCTATGAACCATTGCCATACTAACTAACCTGTCTGCCCTGTTTCTTCTTAGGCTCACCCCAAGGACGCTGAGTTCCTCAATACCCCTATCCAGAACTACCACTAGATGCAGCAGATCATCTCCTTCGGGCTGGCAACCAGCAAGCATGCCATGGGCTCTGGTCAGCCGCTTGGCTCGCCGATGCCGGAGTATCCAGACACCCAGGAGTCAGTGAAGGAAATATGCCCTAGAGGCAATAATAAAGTTATTATTTATATTTCCTTATATCATGATAAATGTTTATTATTCATGCTAGAATTGTATTAACCAGAAACTTGATACATGTGTGGATACATAGACAAAACATTGCGTCCCTAGTAAGCCTCTACTAGACTAGCTCGTTAATCAAAGATGGTTAAGTTTCCTAACCATAGACATGTGTTGTCATTTGATGAACGGAATCACATCATTAGGAGAATGATGTGATGGACAAGACCCATCCGTTAGCTTAGCATGTTGATCGTTCAGTTTTATTGCTATTGCTTTCTTCATGTCAAATACATATTCCTTCGACTATGAGATTATGCAACTCCCGGATACCGGAGGAATACCTTGTGTGCTATCAAACGTCACAACGTAACTCGGTGATTATAAAGATGCTCTACAGGTATCTACGAAGGTGTTTGTTGGGTTGGCATAGATCGAGATTAGGATTTGTCACTCTGAGTATCGGAGATGTATCTCTGGGCCCTCTCGGTAATGCACATCATAATAAGCCTTGCAATAAATGTGACTAACGAGTTAGTTGAGGGATGATGTATTACAAAACGAGTAAAGAGACTTGCCGGTAACGAGATTTAACAAGGTATGAAGATACCGACGATCGAATCTCGGGCAAGTAACATACATATGACGAAGGGAATAACGTATGTTGTCATTACGGTATGACCGATAAAGATCTTCATAGAATATGTGGGAACCAATATGAGCATCCATGTTCCGCTGTTGGTTATTGACCGGAGAGGTGTCTCGGTCATGTCTACATAGTTCTTGAACCCATAGGGTCCGCACGCTTAATGTTCGATGACGATTTGTATTATATGAGTTATGTGATTTGGTGACCGAATGTTGTTCGGAGTCTCGGATGAGATCGCGGACATGACGAGGAGTCTCTAAATGATCGAGAGGTAAATATTCATATATAGGACGATAGTATGCAGACACCGGAAGTGTTCTGGGGGTACCGGGTACGTATCGGGTCACCGGAAGGGGGGGCAACCCCCGACAAGCTATATGGGCCTAATGGGCCAAGAGTTGGACAGACCAGCCCCAAAAGGGGCTGGTGCGCCCCCTATAGGCTGAATAGGAGGAGAAGGAAAGGAAGGGAAGGGGGAAGGAAATGGGAGGATTCGGCCTCCCCCTTTCCTTCCCCTCTCCCCTCTCTTTCCTTCCACCTCCGATGGATATGGAAGGGGGGAGGCTGTCTTGGAGGTGGAGCCCAAGTAGGATTACTCCTACTTGGGGCGCCCCTTGCAGCCCCTCTCCCTCTCCCACCTATATATATATATGTGGGGGGGGGCACCGCTAGAACACACAACATTGATTCCTAGCCATGTGCGGCGCCCTCCTGCACAGTTTGCGCCTCCGGTCATATTGTCATAGTGCTTAGGCGAAGCCCTACGCGGATCACTTCACCATCACTGTCACCACGCCGTCGTGCTGATGAAACTCTCCCTCGACACTTTGCTAGATCAAGAGTTCGAGGGACGTCATCGAGCTGAACGTGTGCAGAACTCGGAGGTGTCGTACGTTCGGTACTTGATCGGTTGAATCGAGAAGATGTTCGACTACATCAACCGTGTTAAACTAACGATTCCGCTTTCGGTCTACGAGGGTATGTGGACACACTCTCCCCCTCTCGTTGCTATGCATCTCCTAGATAGATCTTGCGTGATCGTAGGATTTTTTTTGAAATTGCATGCTACGTTCCCCAACAGTCAGACACTATCAATGTTGATGCTCCTGAGAAGGATGCTGAGCACTGCCAGAGCAGGCCAAGGCCTCCCACCACTACCCCCCATGCTGCCCACACAGCCAAGAAGTGCAGCCACCACCGAGCCTACCAGAAAGCCAACCATGGAGTCGGCCATCTAGGACCATGATACGTCTCCAACGTATCTATAATTTATGAAGTATTCATGATGTTATATTATCATTCTTGGATGTTTTACAATCATTTTATAGAAACTTTATATCATTTTTTGGGACTAACCTATTGACCCAGTGCCCAGTGCCAGTTGCTGTTTTTTTGCTTGTTTTTTACATCGTAGGAAATCAATATCAAACGGAGTCCAAACACCGTGAAATTTTTTGTGGATTTTTTATGGACCAGAAGACATCCATTGGGCCAGAGCAGCACCTGGGGGGTGCCCCGAGCACTACAAAAAAATTCACTTCCGTGATGATACGTGTTTGTCACAGTAGGTCATGTTTTCTGTCATGCATGTACATCCATGACAAATTTATGATAAAATCAAAATAGTCATACCTGTGCTGTCGTAGAAGTGTTCCATGACATTACCGAAATTATCATCATGGAAGTGTCCACTTCCATGACAATAAATCGCACATCACAGAAGTGCTTTCATCAAGGGTGACCGACACATGGCATCCACCGTAACGGAACGTCGTTAAGCTATCGGGTCCGGTTTTGGATCCGATAACCCGTTAACAGCCCTGACCAATGGGGATTTTTAACGTGTAAAAATCTTCATTGGCTGGAGGAAACATGTGTCGGCTCACCGATGGGACAGATGTCATCCACTCATTGGACCCAAAGCGCCTATGATACCCTAACACGTGGCACGGCACAACAGAGGCCAATTCCTGTGAAAAGGCCGGCCTGTTTGACTTGGTCAAAAGGTGGTGGGCCGGCCCACGGCAAGCCTGTTAACGGCCTGTTCGCATATAGCCCATTTATAGCCCGCTATCCCAGGGCCCGTTTACACCCTATCCGAATTAGGCCCAATAGCATCATCTGGGCCGTCCAATATAATTCCAGCCCGTTTTAACTTCCGGCCCATGTATGGCCCATGATGTCTTTCAGCCCATATGAGGCCCTTAGTAACCCTTGGCGCCTTAACGGCCCGTGGTAAAACTGGCCCGTAATGAACAGTGTATCACTTTATACCCATTAATGGCCCATTATTCCGTTGGGCCGTTTCCAGCCCATGATATCTTTCGGCCTTCTCAGGGCCCATTTATTCTTGGGCTCATTTCCAGCACTCGGTTACTTACGGCCCGTTACTGTCATTTTCTGCTTGTGGGCCAAATTCAGCCCGTGGTTACAGTCGGCCCGTTTGTGGCCCGTTAATACGTTGGGCCGTTTTCATGTCAAAAAAAACCCGTTGGGCTGTTTTCATAGAGTTATCAAATACGGCCAATAAATGGCCTGTTATTGTCCACGAATAGTACGACCCATGATTGGCGAAATGACGATGCGCCCCGTAGAAGGCCCACGGATCCTACGGCCCGTAAAAGGCCCATGGATCGTACGGCCCATAGAAGGCCTATCGTGGTTTTGTCACGGCAGATGTCCTCATGAAAGGACTTAGTCGTGGAGCCATCACTACAGGTTAGCTTGAAGGGGTTAAAGCGGACACAGGGACGCAAGAGAGTTTATACTAGTTCGGCCCCTTCGATGAAGGTAAAAGCCTACGTCTAGTTGTGATGGAATTGATGGGGTTTCGATGACTAGGGAGCAAACAAGCTTCGCCTAAGTCTCGAGTTGTTGTCTGTTGTCCTTGAACCGCCGCCGGTTGTCCCCTTATATACATGGGTGACGCCCGTCGGTTTACAGAGTCCCAACACCGACTCATAGACGTGTCCGGTTTGGTCTCCACTTATTCCTAACTTACAATACAAGTTACATACCGACGCCGGTTTACGGCTACAAGCCTTAAACCGATTATGGGTCTTGGGCCCTCATCTACCTTCATGGGCTTTAACATACTTAACTACTGATGAAGTTAACCCGGCCCAAATAGGCCGGTTTACACCCAATAGTAATATCCCCAACATTAGGCCCCAGATTGATTTGAACAGGTTCATGTCAATCTTTAGCAAAAACTTCGTCTTCAACATCTTCTTGTAGTTTGGTGAACCGCCGTGATGTCATCTTCTCTGATTGTTGTAAACCGGCGTGATGTCATCTATCATAAAGAAACTATCCATGATACCTTCTTGTTTAATAGATCTGCGATAATTGAGGCGACAACTCCGTGTCCAACTCGCGGCCCCTTGATTTTCACGCCTGACACATGTCCCTTGCCTTATAAATAGGACCGAAGGGTCATTTCTTTTTCCCCTTCGCCCCTTCTGCTTCGTCTTCCTCGCATCGTCCAGCTTCGGAGCTCCGCCGCCGCCGTCGACTTCTGCACCAACTTTGGCCGCTGCATCACCCTGAGCGTACCAGAGCACCGCGGCGATCTTCCGCGTCTTCCTCAGCCCCGGTAAGTCTTCTATCCTTTCCATTATAGATCTGTTCTAGGGTTTCCATGTTCTCTAGCGTTCATCGCTTGCTTCTTGTTCATATGATAGATCTTTAGACGAGTCTGTGAATCCTTGCTCTGTGTAGCAGTAGTTTTTATCCTCCGTCTTCACTTCCACATGTTAAGACCATAGATCTTATCCGTACCTTCGCTCATTGATTCGGCACTGCTCCTTTCAGGCCTTGAATATTTATCTCTTTTATGAACGTGCTCCAGATCCAAAGCTGTAGTATAATCTTGTGAAATCTGTTTTTGTGTACTTACTCATGTGCAATCTTAACTGTTCAATGTTTAGACCAGGCGGTTTAACTTTGTAGAAAAATTGACAAACCGGTATATACCATTAGTCCCCTTGTTGAACCGCCAGAATTCCTTAGCCAGGCACTGCAGCTTCGTAAAAACATCTGGTTTATAAATAACTGCCTCCGGTTTAGTATGTATGTGTCAGGGTATACCTTCCAACATGTTCTTGAACCGGTAATTACTACCTTGCAGACTATGGCCAAACAAGTGTACGAGTGCAACTGGGTTCCGTCTCGCGTGACCGAGACTCAACTGAATAATTTAGTCAAAACTGGCGCTTAAGCAGACAAGATGTCATTCACTGGAGGGTCCCTGGCCTAGAATGTCCTCCCACGCCTCAAGAGGGAGAAGTTGTTGTTTTTGCTGATCATTTAGCCCGGGGCTTCAATCCTCCCGGTTCAAAATTTTACCGGGATGTCCTAGCCAATTTCCAACTCCGTCTGCAAGATACCGGCCCAAACTCTATAACCAACATCTGTCACTTCCAAGTGCTATGTGAGGTGTTCTTTCAAGAGGAGCCCACAGTTGAATTATTCAGAGACTGCTTCCATATAAACCTCTGCACTGAATTTACTGACAGTCCCAATACAGAGTTAGGCGGTATGGCAATTCAAAAGAGGAAAGAGGTCACTTACCCTCACGCCAAACTGCACAGCCATCCCAAAGAGTGGAATCAAACGTGGTTTTACTGCAAAGATACCTCTCCTTCTGATGAAAATCCTTTGTCGGGTTACCGTCTGGAGCGGCTAAGCAACACGCATCCCTTCCCACAAAGGCTGAGTGCCAAGGAGAGAAGCAAATATGCTCCTCAATTATCCAAACTCAGGGCCTTCATGGCTAATGGGTTGACAGGGGTTGACCTTGCTCGCTGCTGGATATCTTGGAGCATATTGCCCTTAAGCCAGCGCTCCGGTTTGATGTGCGAATACACAGAAAGTGTCAGGGACCCTCTACGACACATTGATATACAGCTCACAGATGATGAGGTTACGGAGTCTGTGAAAAAGATATTGAATGAACCGGAAGTTGCCTGTGCTCAAACCGGCCTGCCTTCCTTTTGTGCCATTAACAAACCGCCAGCTATAAGGCTCATACCTTATACTTTTATGGAACCTGTCTATGTTCAAAGCACCCTTTGTTGACCTTAACATCTTTTAAACAGGGCGATGATCTGTTTTGGAGCAAGAAGCCTCCACAAGAGAAATCGGAGAAGCCAACCCGACCAAAAACCAGAGTTGTCAAGAGACCGGCTAATAGGAAGAAAACCACCGCATCCTCTGATCCAGCAGCTGATGATGATGTGGGTAACCCGGACCTTGAGGTAGAGCTTGACTCACTTGGTTTATTTTTCACACGCCTTATTGACAATGATCATTGCCAGGACGATGCTGAAGTCAGTCATGCTGATGCTGTAGAGGTAATCACTCTCTCCTCCGATTCAAACCCTTTACCTTCACTAAAAATCCGTCGGGCAAACCAGAAAGTTAAATTTTCTCATCCTATTGCTTATTTGGACCCAAACTTTCTTGTGAAGACACAATAGCATGAAGCTCGCCGCACAACTCAGCACAGCGGCCAGGTAGTTACCTCCGCCGGTTTACCGAACAGTCCAGTTCAGAAACACCGTTCAGAGGTCTCTAACTCTCTTGTCAATGCTTGTCCCAAAGTGGGTTGTTTTCGTCAACCTCTTAATCCATCTGACTCCGATTATCAGGGCACCTCTCATTCGTCTTCCGGCGAGTCATCAGCCACCCAGCTTCCACCACTCAAAACGGTGCTTGGGTGAGACATATTCCTTATAATATTTTTGATATATATTATTTTCAATGTTTGCTGGACTGATCCATATTGTTCCTTTCAGGGCCAAGCCTAGGCCCAGCAAGAAAGCTCGTCTGGACAAAGCGGCACAAGAAAATGTTGCTCCTGAACCGGAAAAAATACCAGATCCCGAAGAACCCATCCGTGATGATGTACTGAATGACCCACCATCGCAAGACCATGACTTCGTCGCTGAAGAAGCATATATTGATACCACAGGCCCTATTGATCAGCCCACAAGCCATGTATGGATTGACAGAACAATTAGTCCATCGAAGCAAGTTGATAAACCGGCGACTCCAGTACGAACCGGCGAAGGAAAAGATGATGATGTTGTTATCACTGGCATTGGTCGTACCGAGCCAAGCAATCCTGTCGCTTTATCCAAACACACTGCCAAAGATGAGTTTGCTGCAATTGGCAAGGGCAAATGGAATGCCGATTTGGCCACTTACGCCGCTCTGAACACCCAAGATCTCCATTCCGGCTATCTGAACCAGCTATACACCAGCCGTGACTATGAAGATGGTCTGGTTAATATGATGAAGGACAAATATGAGGTAATTTCCATATGCTTCTCTGCTTGTATATTTCAATCTGTCAACTCCAATAGCCCCCAAGTGACGGTTTACGATATCAACTTAAACCGGGACTTTCCAATGTGAACTTCAACTTATCTGAATTTTGCTGACGTAGCCCCCAAGGGCCGGTTCAACTTAATGCAGTTAAACCGAGACTTTAGGTAATAAAGATTGCAGCATCAGTAGTTATTGAGCAAATAGCCATTAGCCCCCAAGTGCGAAGTTGAATACTTGTATTGAGCTTGGGACTTTGTAAAAATTTGTAGGATGAAGAGCAAATATGCATTAGCCCCCAAGTACCAAGGGCATAACTTGTTATGTGGTTGGTACTTCAATTCTGTACCATCATCTGAATCAATTTATTATCTGTATGCAGGTTGAGTTGAGCAAAAGAGAAAGCGAAATCGCCGATTTGCAAGAAAATCTGAAGTCCCAACAAGCTGAAACCTCTAAGGCGAAAGAGGAATTAACCAGCGCTTTAAGCGTCATGGAAAAGCTTAAGGAGGGCTACAACAAAGAGCGGGCGGATTGGGGCACTGAGAAAGCCGCTTTAACACAACGAGAAGAGAATGCCGAGGCTGCACTCAAACCGGTAGTGGATGAATTGACCGGTGTAAAGCGGCAAGTGCATGCCATGACCGCTGCTGTCTTTGGTAAGCCTTTTTGATTTCTGAAGTAACAAGGCCTTCTCATGTAATTGCTGGTTTATTAATCCATTGAATGATACATGGACACGCATTGGTCACTTGGGGTTAGATGTGCAGAAGAAATTCAAAGCCGCTTATACATTGATAGAGCAATTGTATACTGGTGCGCAGCGGATCATCTGTACTGCTTCCCACAACAACCCGGCGCCCACCTTGATCCAGGACACTATTAAAAGGTTGTCTATGCTTCCTGCCCGGGTTGAAGAGCTGAAGAAATCTGCTGCTCGAACCGGTGCTATCAACGCCTTAATCCGGGCAAAAGCGTGGGTGCCGGATTTTGATCCTGTTGAAGCGGCCCAGGCCCCAGCTTTAAGGAAGACGGGACAGAGTTCAGTGAAGAGGATCTTCAAGCAATAAACCGGGAGGTGCGCCCTTTGGCTTGTCAATTGGTTGAAGAGGAAAATTTATCTCGCTATCAAGCCCAATATGATGACCAAAACAAACGAGTGGCTGCACCAATTCCTGAAGCGGAGAATCTTATACCCCCAATCCGTAAGCATACTTACGCTCCTGACATTGAACCGTCATTGCTGATCAATGATGAAGCTGTCTTTCAAGCATTAACTAGAATCGACTGGACAACTATTGATTTCCAGCCGCTGGGTAGAGAAGTAGAGGTTGAAGCGGCGCGAGATGACCCGCAACCATCAGACCAGGCTGGTGACCAAGCATGAACCGTAAGACGGTTTAAATTACTGCTCTTTTGTGTTACGCAGAAAACAATGATCTTATCTGGGCACCGTGTTGCCTTGTAATAGGCTAGCCGATACACTTGGTTTTGATATGCCTTCGTGCATAGTTATTGCAACTTATGCTTCCTTTGAATCATCAACCTTTAAACTGTTTTCTGTAGTCAACAAACTTAAAGCGCCACCACGACTGTACCACCAGGCGGGTCATAATATCTATGTATATGAGATCAAAGATAATATCTTAGATTGAAACATATGATCAAATATTGAGATATATAATACCTGCCATCGTAGGGCATGAAGTTGGCTGGGCCAATCTTGAAGCGGAGTTTAAGAAACCCACGCTTGTTGGAGGAGAAAATAGCTCCTATGTATATAAGGTCGGTTTACAATGTAAACCGCTCCGGGTTACGATAAACACCAGTGTTACTCCATAATAGGATGTTAACAAAATAAATCAAACCGGGCAAATAGACTCCGGATTAGAAATTGACCGTGTTCCGTCAATTGACAGTCAACCCGGTTTAATAATTGTTGGTTTAAGACGCAACAAAAGAAATATTTATCAAAAGAGAAATAAAATTCAAACAAAGGCAAAGGTAAAACCATTTGCAAAAAGAGGCTGTTGAGCCGATCAAGTGGCATTCCCATGGTCAGACACGACCAAGCCCCCAATAGGCGTAGCTATGGTTCAAGTCAGCCAGGTCCCCAAATGATGCAGTGGCATTATGCCGATCAAGAGGTGTAGCGATGGTTCGGGTTCGACCAAAGCCCCCAAGTGATTCTGTGGCCTTAGGCCGATCAAGAGGCGTGACTGGTTCAGACGTGACCAAGTCCCCAAGTGATTCTGTGGCTTTCGCCTATCAAAAGGTGTTGCATTGGTTCGGACACGACCAAGCCCCCAAGTGATATAATATGAAGCTTTGAAAAGCTAACTCAAGGGGTAAACCGGAGGCTGCTTTAAGACAGAAAACTCCGTGTAACCACACATGATGTAAAAAGAATAGAGACCCCGCTTTAGCTGAGGCTCCGGTTTATTGCATTGATCATAATATATACATTGTCATAATATGTACATAAGTAGAGCCGATGGCTCAGGTATAATAAGGCCGAAGATAAGCTATGTTCCACGGCCTGTTGGTCTCCTCCTCTGATGTATGTGAATCTTTATGCTCTCGAATATCGATCAGATAGTATGACCCGTTGTGCAGATTCTTGCTGACCACGAAAGGTCCCTCCCAAGGTGGGGATAACTTGTGCATATCAGTCTGGTCTTGGATGAGCCGAAGCACCAAATCTCCTTCTTGAAAGGTTCTGGTTCTAACTCGGCGACTGTGATAGCGACGAAGATCCTGCTGGTAAATCGCCGAGCGGGCAGCTGCTATGTCACGCTCCTTGTCCAACAGGTCCAAAGCATCTTGCCGTGCTACCTCGTTGTCCGCTTCAACATAAGCCGCTACACGAGGTGAGTCATGACGGATGACACTAGGGAGAACCGCCTCCGCTCTGTAGACCATGAAGAACAGCGTGTATCCTGTCGATCTGTTGGGCGTGGTGTTGATGCTCCATAATATAGATGGCAACTCTTCAACCCAACAACTCGGTGTCCGTTGCAAAGGAACCATAAGCCGGGGCTTGATGCCTCGCAAGATCTCTTGATTAGCCCTCTCTGCTTGGCCATTGGACTGTGGGTGAGCCACTGATGAGACGTCAAGCCGGATGTGCTCACGTTGACAGAACTCCTTCATAGCGCCCTTGGATAGGTTGGTACCATTATCAGTGATGATGCTGTGTGGAAAGCCAAACCGAAAGATCACCTTTTTGATGAATTGAACCGCCGTAGCTGCATCACACTTGCTAACGGGCTCTGCCCCTACCCACTTTGTGAATTTGTCAACCGCCACTAAGAGATGGGTTTTCTTGTCCTTAGACCTTTTGAAAGGCCCAACCATATCCAGCCCCCAAGTTGCAAATGGCCAAGTAATTGGAATCATCCTCAATTCTTGAGCCGGCACATGAGCGCGTCTTGAGAACTTTTGACAGCCATCACATCGTCTGACCAGGTCTTCCGCATCAGCATGAGCAGTCAACCAATAGAAGCCGTGGCGAAACGCCTTAGCCACCAAAGACTTTGAACCGGCGTGGTGACCACAATCTCCTTCGTGGATCTCACGCAAGATTTCACAGCCTTCCTCAGGAGACACACAACGTTGAAACGCCCCTGATACACTGCAATGATGCAACTCGCCATTGATAATAGTCATGGACTTGGATCGCCGGATTATCTGCCTGGCCAGAGTCTCATCCTCTGGTAACTCGCCTCGGTTCATGTATGCAAGATAGGGAATCGTCCAATCCGGGATGACGTGAAGAGCCGCCACCAATTGAGCCTCCGGATCAGGAATAGCCAAATCCGCTTCACCAGGGAGCTTGACAGACGGATTATGCAGAACATCCAAGAAGACATTAGGCGGGACCGGTTTACATTGAGAACCCAACTGGCTTAAAGCGTCTGCCGCTTCGTTCTTCCGTCGGTCCACGTGATCCACCTGATAACCTTTGAAGTGACCTGCAACAATATCCACCTCATGATGATATGCTGCCATGAGCGGGTCCTTAGAATCCCAAGTACCAGACACTTGTTGAGCCACCAGGTCCGAATCACCAAAGCACTTAACCCCGCTTAGATTCATCTCCTTAGCCATCCGGAGACCATGGAGTAAAGCTTCGTACTCAGCTGCATTGTTAGTACAAGGGAACATTAAGCGGAGAACATAACAGAACTTATCACCTCATGGGGAAGTTAACATGACTCCAGCCCCCAAGCCCTCCAATTGCCTGGACCCATCAAAATGAATAGTCCAATAGGTGTGATCCGGCTTCTCTTCAGGTGCTTGCAGTTCTGTCCAATCATTGATGAAATCCACAAGTGCTTGAGACTTGATCGCCGTCCGAGGTACATATTTCAACCCGTGAGGTCCAAGTTCTATAGCCCACTTAGAAATCCGGCCAGTTGCTTCCCTGTTCTGGATTATATCTCCCAAAGGAGCAGAGCTGACCACTGTGATGGGATGACCTTGGAAGTATTGCTTAAGCTTCCGGATTGCCATGAAAACTCCATATACCAGCTTCTGCCAATGCGGGTACCTTTGCTTGGACTCAATAAGCACCTCACTGATATAGTAAACCGGACACTGAACCGGATATTCCTTGCCCGCCTCCTTGCGCTCTACCATGATAGCTACGCTGACTGCGCGAGCATTAGCTGCCACATATAATAGCAGTGGTTCCTTGTCAATTGGAGCAGCAAGAACAGGCGGATTGGCTAACTGCCGCTTTAAATCCTCAAACGCTTTATCAGCAGCAGAACTCCAGACGAATTGATCCGTCTTCTTCAGCATCTGATACAAAGGAATCGCCTTTTCACCGAGGCGGCTGATAAACCGGCTCAACGCGGCAATCCGGCCTAACAAGCGTTGAACATCATTGATACTGTAACATCCCAAATTTGCAATTTGGAATGTTATACATTAGATCATCATGCATATCATATTTTCTTGCATTTTGGTTGATCCTAGAAATTTCACGCAACTCAAGGACCCTCGGAGAGAGTTGGAGATTTCGTTATTTTCATATTTGAGAGTTTTCTCGAATTTTGAAAAGAGGATCATTTGATTTATTTATTTTGTCTTCAATAATTTTTCCGATATCAAAATAATCAAAATATGAGAGAGGGAATAATATGACTTTCCCAAAATTTAGGAAAAATGAAGATTTAATAAATAGATCAATTTTGTTTGCCGGAGTTTTATTTGCATTTTATTTGGATAGGGAAAAATGCGCGTTTTCGAAAATTGCATTTTAGGTCTGTAGAAAAGTTCATTTTGTTCGGCTCATTTTTAGGAGTCGGGGAAAATTTACTTTAGATTTTTCGGAGTTCGTTTAGATCTCTTTTTGTTTTTTTTTTCTGCGCGCTGAACCATTTATATAAAAAAAGACTTACCGCAGGCCAGTCGGGCCAAGGCCCAGGCCGGCCACAGCCCCAGCCGCCGCTGCGCCCCTGCGCCCAGGCGCGCCAGCGCAAGGCCAGGAGGCCGTCGCCTCGCCTCTTGCTCTGGCCGAATCCTATTAGGATTCTAGGCCGTAGCCCCCTCCCTTTTCCTTTATTCCGTTTTTCTTTTTCATCTAGGATTCCTATTCCTAGTCTAATTCCTTGCCCCCTACCCCAAGTCTCCTCACCCCTCCCCAATATAAATTCCCAAGCACCCCTCTCTAAATCATCAAACCCAAAGCCTAGAGCTCCACCCCACGCCGCGCCCCACACCCCACGCCACGCCGCGCCGCCACCCCACACCCGCCGCCGCCGCCTTTAGCCGCCGCCGCCGCAGCTAGCCGCCGTCGCCGCCCTACGCCGCCGCCGCCAGAGCCCCTCGCCGGAGACCTCGCCGGAGGTTGCCCCGCGTCTCTTTTCCTCGGATCGTTTTCTTCTAATCGTTCCGATTCTTTTTTTCTCTTCCGATTCGTTTTATTTCCAGTTCTTTTCTAAACCATTCCGGTTTTCTAGATCGGTTTTTCGATCGGTTTTCTTCTCCGAAACGCTAGATCGGATTCGTTTTCTTCTCCGATTTAGTTGCCTTTTGACCGTTCGCCGGACCGTTCGTCTCAACGAACGTGATCACCGATTTTCCCCGGTTAACGAACGTCCGTTCGTTTAACCGTTCTTCGTTTTCTTTTCGTCGGATTTATTCCGCGATCGTGATCTCAGATCCGATCTTCGTTCTAGTTTATCTTCTCGCTCGTTTATCGGAATCAGGTGATTCAAGCGCCTGGAGTTTCATTGCGAAACCGCCGTTCTGTCTAATCAACTTAAACAAGTTTTTGCCCCGGTAAAATTTGACCTAGTTTCAACTTGCTAGAACCGAGTTGTTTTCTTTCGCCGTTTGTTTTTCCGTCGTCTGTTCGGTTCTTTCTTTCTTTGCAACCGGAGTTCTTAAGTTGAACTACCTGGTTCGTTCTCTTGTTCGAGTTTTACCTGTGCATTAGATGAGTACTTATTGTATGCTTGTTGTTTGTCTGTGATAGATTACCCGGATTGCGCCGCCTGTTACTTCGAAACCCTAAGACTCGCGGATCATCAGCAAGGCAAGTAACACTTTGATCATACCTTTTCTACAACCCATGTTTTATTGCATTAGATCAATCCTCTCACATTGCATGATTAGGATCTAATTAAATTGTGGGATGGGAAGTAGATGAGGTAGTACCTATTGCCTGTATTATTATGAAACCTTTGGGAGTTACTTCTGCGTTTGCTTATTATGCCATGCTATGCTAGTAGACGTGGATTGGGTGAGTGATATCCATGACAGATGTGAGTTGATAATTTTAATGGTTTATCTAAGGTGGCAACTTAAACACACATCTGGGTGGATTGAGGCACCTGATGTCTATCAGGACTTGCCTGTTTTTTTTCGGACCGCCACCCAGGCTCAAAGGGATCATAAGATCTTTCATGCTAGAAACTTTCGTGTGCAGCCACATGCTACTATGGGCTCTGGCATAGTTGACTAAGTCGTGCGAACTCTTACGGGGTGGACTAGCAGATGTAGGGGTTGTAGGTGGTACGGTCTACCCCACAAGTAAGGTGCTAGCGCTTCTGAAAGACTATGTCTCGGTCATCCGTTTCTCAAACACCATGTAGTGCGAGAAAACAAACGGAGGCGATCGAGTCATGTGGGGAAAAGTGCGCAAACCTCTGCAGAGTGTACAAACTAGTCATGATTAGCCGTGTCCCCGGTTATGGACAACTTGAGTATCTAGTACTTGAATATCATGTGAATCTCATCATGTTACTTCTAATTAATATTGTTGGGTTTTAATTATTTTTAATTGGGATTGAGAATGCTGTCAACCATTCTCAATGTTTCACAACCACCATGATAGTTAAATAAATTTATTCCTTTGCAGTAGGGAAAAATTGGCTTTACGCAAAACTGTAACCATAGAGCTTTCCACCAGCCAAACATGCATATAGTATAGCTGTTTCATTCCATTACTCTCTATGTGTTACATTGCCAGCATATTCCATGTGCTGACCCGTTTTCGGGCTGTAACGTTAATGTTGCAGACTTTTCAGACGATGATTGAGGTGTTTTTAGGTCGTGGTTCTATACTCAGTGATGCCGCTGGAGTTGATGGACCCATTTATCTTCCAAGTCTTCCGCTGTTATCTTTATAATATGGCCTTAAGCCATATTTATTTTTATAAGTTCTTTTTGAGCCATCGATGTAATAAGTGTGTGATTGCAACTCTGCTGTAAAGCCTCGATGTACTGTGTGGTGTCAGCATTACTGATCCAGGGATGACACCGTAGCACAGTAGACGTGATCCATTCGGGTCAGGTCGCTACAGATACACTTCGGTTTAGCCAAAGAGGTGATAGTTGTGATCTTCTCCGGATTAGCCTCAATTCCCCTGTTGGACACCAGAAAACCCAACAACTTGCCCGCCGGTACACCAAAGACACACTTGGCCGGGTTGAGCATCATCTTGTATGTCCGTAGGTTATCAAAGGTTTCCTTTAGATCATCAACCAAAGTTTCCTTCTTCCTTGACTTAACCACAATATCATCCACATAGGCATGCACATTACGGCCAATCTGCTTATGTAGGCAATTCTGTACACACCGTTGATAAGTTGCCCGGGCACTCTTGAGCCCAAAGGGCATAGACACATAGCAGAAGGCTCCAAAGGGAGTTATGAACGCCGTCTTCTCATGGTCCTTGACTGCCATCTTAATCTGATGATAACCAGAATATGCATCCAGAAAACTCAAACGCTCACAACCCGCCGTAGCATCAATAATTTGATCAATACGGGGTAGGGCAAAAGGATCTGCTGGACAAGCCTTGTTAAGGTCTGTGTAGTCCACACACATGCGCCAGGTGCCGTTTTTCTTAAGAACCAGCACCGGATTAGCTAACCATTCAGGATGGAAAACTTCAACGATAAAGCCAGCCGCTAAGAGCCTGGCCACCTCCTCTCCAATAGCTTTGCGTCTTTCTTCATTGAACCGGCAGAGAAACTGTTTCACCGGTTTGTACTTGGGATCAACATTAAGAGTGTGCTTAGCGAGTTCCCTCGGTACACCTGGCATGTCAGAAGGCTTCCATGCAAAGATGTCCCGGTTCTCACAGATGAACTCGATGAGCGCGCTTTCCTATTTCGGATCCAAGTTTGCACTGATACTGAACTGCTTGGACGAATCGCCAGGTATGAAGTCAACAAGCTTAGTCTCAGCAGCCGATTTGAACTTCAGGGCCGGATCGTGCTCCGTAGTTGGCTTTTTCAATGGAGACATGTCTGCCGGATCAACATTATCTTTGTAAAACTTTAACTCCTCCGTGGCACAAACAGAGTCAGCATAGGCCGCATCACCTTCTTCACACTCCAAAGCAATCTTGCGGCTTCCATGAACAGTTATCGTTCCTTTGTGACCCGGCATCTTGAGCTGTAAATAGACATAGCAAGGCCGTGCCATGAACTTAGCATAAGCCGGTCGCCCAAACAGGGCATGATACATACTCTGAATTTTCACCACTTCAAAGGTCAACGTTTCTGATCTGGAGTCATAGTCATCTCCAAAGGCCACTTCTAGGGCTATCTTACCAACAGGATATGCTGATTTGCCAGGTACCACACCGTGGAACACCGTATTAGATGGTTTAAGATTTTTATCTGTTAACCCCATACGGCGGAAGGTCTCATAGTATAGGATGTTAATACTGCTCCCTCCATCCATGAGCACCTTGGTGAATTTATAACCTCCCACCTGAGGCGCCACCACCAACGCTAGCTGACCCAGATTGTCAACCCGGGGAGGGATATCCTCTCTGCTCCATACGATTGGCTGCTCGGACTAGCGTAACTAACGGGGCACCGCCGGTTCAACAGAATTTACTGCCCGCTTATGCACCTTTCGGTCACGCTTATCCAAGTTGGTGGTGAAAACATGGTATTGCCCACTGTTTAACTGCTTTGGGTGACTATGATAACCTGACTGCTGCTGCTGATTGTAACCACCCTGGCCGCTTTGATTACCTTGGTTATTTTGTCCGTCCTGATTACCATTGAAGCCTGAACCCGAATTTCCTCCACCGTAACCCGGCCCATGGGATCCGGACCCTGAACCGCCACCTGATCCATGATCATACCGGAAAGCATTAGAATTTTTGAACTCCTGCATGATGTAGCAGTCCTTCTAGAGGTGGTTGGCCGGCATCTCCTTTGTCCCATGTTTTGGACAGGGCTGATTTAACAGGTAAGTCAAGCGGTCTGGGTTAGGGTTAGGCGCTCTGCTGCGATTCAGCGGTTTACCCTTTCATCGCTGGCCCTTGTCCTGCGCGTTCGTGTTAGCCACAAAGTCCATGCTACTATCCGCTTTACGCTTGCCTCCGTTTCCATGACCCGCCGTGTTGTGTGGCTGTCCCTTGGAGTTGCTGCTCTTCTTTCCTTCCCTGTCTTATCATCGTCAGACTCGGAATCCTTGGTACTATCAGAGTCAGCATACTTCACTAGCGCAGCCATGAGGGTTCCCATATCATTGCAATGGCGCTTCAACCGTCCCAATTTCAACTTCAGAGGCTCAAACTGGCAGTTGCCTTCCAAAGTTATCACAGCTGTATTGGCATTGATGTGGTCTGATGAATGCAAGATCATCGAGACCCGGCGCACCCAACGGGTTGTCAATTCTCCTTCCTCCTGGACACAAGCTGCTAAATCCACTATCGACATAGGCTGCTTGCACGTATCCTTGAAATTCTGGATAAACCGGGCTCTCAACTGGGCCCTTGAACTGATAGAGTTGGGCGGCAAACTTTTTAACCAAGTATGGGCCATCCCTTCGAGCATCATGGTGAAATACTTTGCACATGCCGCATCATCCACCTCAAGCATCTCCATGGCCATCTCATAGCTTTCCACCCATGTTTCTGGAGATACATCGGTAGTGTAATTTGGCACCTTGCGTGGGCCCTTGAAATCCTTGGGCAGGCGCACATTGCGTAAAGCGGGGACAAGGCACGGTACCCCCAAAGAGCTAGAAGTAACCCCTGGCTCGACCGAGGTGGTTGGACGAACCAGCGTAAGCTGACGAGGCTCATACTGCGCTGCTAACTCGGCCTCCCTACGCGCTCGGGCCCGGTCCACCACTTCCTGGGCATCACCAACACCACCTGCCGGGTTGTTGCCACGGGGCGCTTCACGGTTTCGTGCATTGCTTGACACGGCCGGTTCATCCATACGCCTGCTGTAGCTCTGGCTTGGGCGAGGGGTAGAGTGAATTCGGTCGCGGCTGTATGAGCATGCTTCCTGTTGAATCAAAGCTGTTCAAAGAAGCTCCTTAACCCGGCGCGTTTCCACCACCTGCGGAGAATCACCTTCAATTGGGATGGCCTCCAGTCGTGAAGCGGCAGCCACAAGGTTGTCCATCGGATTGGAATAATGACCCGGAGGCATCGGGATAGGCTGAGGTACGATAGTGTTCTGACAAGGTGGACCCATCAGGCGAGGCTGAACCGGTGCTCCCGTCCCAGGTGCTTCCGCCCGGTTTACCACCGGCGGGTTGCTGGTACCCGCTCCTAGGGTGTTGAAGATATCTCTTGCTTCGAAAACCGAAGGCAAGCGAGACCGGTGCTTCCTCTTCAGGACTTCATGCGACGCGTTCTGATCCAGCATAAGCCGGTAAGCCTGTGCATCCAAAGCGGCCTGCTCTGCAGTCATCCTGGCATTCTCAGCTGCTAGATCGGCCTTGGCTTGAGTAATCTAATCCCTCACCTTTGCAATCTCCGCATTGTGGGCGTCCTGATCCGCCGGATTGGCCTCTGCCATAAGCGTAGCCAACGCATCAAACAAATCAGACAAGACTTGAGTCGGCGGGCGCACAGGGCCTCCTGCCCCGGCTGCTGTCGCTGTTACTGACCCAGAAATCATTGCTGCTGCGGTCGAAGAGTGGATTGCCGCCTGTGTACCGGCCATGAATATTCCAACCCGGTTTGGCAGATCAGAGGGGTCCGGAATACTGTCTCCATTGGAACAGCCCCCAATCCAGCCATCTTGTAACTGATATAGCGATTCGGTTTCTCCGGTCGAGGACTCGTTGCCGGAATAAACGACGGTCTCGCCACTAGATTCTGAACCGTCCTCGTATTCCCCTCCATGGATGACTCCCACGAAGGCACGCTTCATGGCCGGCTTAACCTGGGCGGATCGTGCACGCTGAGTCGTTTCAACGAGGTCGATGCAGATGTCCGGCTCAGGGCCCGGTTCACCGATCTTGCCAATGAAGACGTGTATGCCACCAAAGGGGACCCGGTACCCGTACTCAATTGAGCCGGCCTCGGGGCCCCATCTTGCATCGTTAATGTCGAGCTTGCCGCGACGACTCTTGGTCATACGGCCCACAACGTAGCCCTTGAGTCCTTCAAAGTTGCCCTCCAAGAACTTGAAACCATCATGCGATATCCCCACGGTGGGCGCCAACTGTCGTGGTTTTGTCACGGCAGATGTCCTCATGAAAGGACTTAGTCATGGAGCCACCACTACGGGTTAGCTTGAAGGGGTTAAAGCGGACACAGGGACGCAAGAGAGTTTATACTAGTTCGGCCCCTTCGATGAAGGTAAAAGCCCACGTCTAGTTGTGATGGAATTGATGGGGTTTTGATGACTAGGAAGCAAACAAGCTTCGCCTAAGTCTCGAGTTGTTGTCTGTTGTCCTTGAACCGCCGCCGGGTCGTCCCCTTATATACATGGGTGACGCCCATCGGTTTACAGAGTCCCAACACTGGCTCATAGACGTGTCCGGTTTGGTCTCCACTTATTCCTAACTTACAATACAAGTTACATACCGACGCCGGTTTACGGCTACATGCCTTAAACCGATTATGGGTCTTGGGCCCTCATCTACCTTCATGGGCTTTAACATACTTAACTACTGATGAAGTTAACCCGGCCCAGATAGGCCGGTTTACACCCAGTAGTAATATCCCAACAAGGCCCATGGATCCTATGGCCCGTATAGAAGGCCAATGGATCCTACGGCCCGTAAAAGGCCCATGGATCATACAGCCCGCAGGAGGCCCATGGTTACAACAGTCCGTGTGTTGCCATGATTATTTTGGCCTAGTTTCCAAAAATAGGTTATTGTGGCCACTAGAAAAACACAGAAAAAGAACTGCAGTGACTACAAGCAAACAACTAAAAAAGACAATAAGGAAATAAATAAGCAAGCAATTAACGCTAGCCTATTACCGCTATTACACATCTTACATCCACTGGGCATCAAAGTTCGCCACCAGTGCAAATATAGGGAACAAAGCAGCATATTACATACACTGGCCGTCAAAATTGGCCACCAGTGCAAATAAACGCGGCAACAAAACAAGAGCATAACTGAAACAACTTCAGAAAAGCTCAAGAAACGTGGTATCCACCATGCTGGAAATAAGCTTAGCAAGCTTATTAGCTTTGTCTTGTTTGGCGCTAAAATCCTCCAACGCTTGCTGTTGTACCAGAAAGTATGCATCTGAATGCTCCAGGGACTTCCGCAGTCCTTCCGCTTGTTGTCGCAGCACAGCTGATCGATGTCTTTTAGCTTATAGTTGAGACTCAAGAAACCGAACTGATTCGGACAGTGAGTTTGAATAGCTTGTGCAAGCGGTAGTGGCCAGTAACTCCAACACTAAACCAAGACATGACTTTGGGGTTGTCTCACTGTCTTCGAGATAGTCTTCCTTAGCTATTTTATCAGCTTTGTTGGACCAACAAGGATGTGTCACTATCCTGAACCTTATCTGCATTACTTCCTTTACCATTGGTTAATAAGGCACTCTTCCCAAATATTCTGTCAGCATTCTAAAAGAAGAAACAAGCAGACACATAACAGTTTAGCATGTACTAGTATATGAAACTCATTTCGGTGAACCAGTTCATTAGTAAGGTGGACAGGATTAAACTACCAAGTCTTCTATTGCCAAGTACTAGTACATAATAAAAGCATCAAACAAACATATATCTATGTCCTATGGTAGCAATGGAATCTTAAATTAGAACAGTTGTTCTTCAGGTTTAGGCACTTGTTCTACATGAATAGAGTACAGTAAGATGCAAGAATATAATACTTAAAAATAGAAAATGAGCTCATAGACCTTACCACATTCTTGGTTCGGGACCAGTACAGAACAAGGCGTTCCCAGTCATCGTCCAGTAAATGTGTCTCAGGAGAACGTAAGGGAATTTGATGAGTTTCTTTGCCGATGAAGTACGTTTTCTTCAGGTAATTCCGATACTGCCACCAAGCATTCTTGAAGATAGCAGAGGTATTAGCACATGTTACCTCATCTTGAGTTTCCAAATCGGTCCTTCTCTATAGAGAAAAATGGGAAAATTTGCTGTATTATAACCATCATGGAGGTGGGATGTATGGGACAAAGCAAAGTAATTGCCATGAATAACATTACTTACACATAACTCCTGGACAAACACCTGCAACTAGCATTTTCCTTCATCTTCAGTATAATATTCCAAGATGGGAAGATACGCACATACGATTTAACAACATCAAATGCGATAGATGCTAAACTACGACTAGCTGGTTGTGCTTCCTCCACGGGAATAGGCGTACTAACTGGTGGAGTTGGGGTTCGCCGTGATAGTACTGGCCCTTTGGGCACTGGAGCTGCCTTACTAACTGCTCTTGTTTGGGACCTCTGTGGTGGAGATGGTGCTGTGTCAACAGGAACTGGGTTACTATCGGCTGGGGTTGGGGTTAGATTGGGTGAAGATGGTTCTCTGTCCATCGTAGTAGGGGTACAATCTGCGAGAGTTTGGGTTATATGTGGTAGGGCTGGTTCTTGTGCATGTACAACCGGGGTGCTATCTCCACCAAGAGGTAGCACTGTTTTATTTGAAGACCGTGTTTTTAGTCCGCTAGATACTGGCATCACCCACTCTAATTCAAATGGCTGATAAACAGGAAACATAGTTGAATGTACAGACATTGTATGAGAGACAGATGCAATAGATAGTGTGGAAAAAAGAGGGCATGAAATAGTTGACATGTATATTGTTTAACTAAAATGGATAGCATGACTAACATATATGATGTCTATCTAAACTGGATAGCATAGCATAACATAATTCAAAGATATGATGAATAACTAAACAGGATCGCCTGACATAATTCACCTACATGTTATCTAAGTAATCAGGATCGCATCATTTAATTCACATATATGATTTATATGCTAAACAGAGGGCATTCGATATGATGTCTGAACTAAGAACATGGTGTTGAATATTGTGTATATGATGTCTAAACTATGCAATGCAAGACACCATATGCATGATATGAGCAGTATAACCGTGCCAAGTTAGAGCATACACCTCAGTGGGGGAATAGGACTGGTCATATGTCTCTGAATCCATCTCTGAGGAGCTATCGGGACCCAACAAGAGATCTGCTTCGACAGGTAGCACTGTCTGCTCTGAAGGCCTTGTTTTCACTCTAGATTTTTCCATCTCCCACCCAAATGGCTGATTCATAGGAAGAGTAGTTTAATGTACAAACATTGTCGACAAATGGAAATGTAATGAAGAAAAGGATGGGCAAGATACCATTCAAATATATGATGCCTGGTTAAATAGGATTGCATTGCACATTTCACATATATTATGGCTGGCTAAAAGACATGAGACTGCATAATTCCCATATATGATATAGAAACTAAACAGGTGGCATTATAGAACATGTCTAAACTAAGCAGATGACATATATGATGTCAAAAGTAGGCACTGCAAGGCAACATATGCATGATATGACTAACATCATCATGCCAAGGTAGAGCAAACACCTTGGGGGGTAAATAGGAGTGGTCAGCGGCGTCTGAATTCGCCTCAGGACAGATATCTTCCTCTGGATTACAATCTGGAGAGGGGTGGGGAGGGTTTGCCATTGAACCCACCATGGAGCAATGTCTACATGACATTGTATTGCCGCGCAAAACTCTTCTCTTTTTCTCTACATGTTCAGCATGACTGTGTACAATATCTGACATGCATACGAAAAAAATATGGTGAGATTATGTAAGGAGAGCATGCATAAATTTAGAGTGATGGTAACAACCAGTGGATCGATGTTTTTCCGTTGAACCAAAATAGCCCTAATGGATCGATGTGAATGTATAGCAATAAGTGATGCAACAAGTGTACAACCTCTTTGCCGTAGCCGTGTCGACCTCAGCATCATTGGGTTGGTCGCTGAAGCAGTTGAGGCAGAGGTGGCTGTCGGAGGTGTGGAGGAAGATCTGAGGAATCTGTAGACGGCGTCCAGGGCACCGCTCTATTGTGATGGATCGTTCTGTCGTTGGAGCAGCTCCGGTGAGCCGTAAGACGTCAAGGCTGAAGCAGCACAAGACAGACATCGTCAATCTCAAGTGGGATTCTAATAGCATTTCCAATAGATGATGTAAAATGGATGTAAAATTAGCATCACCAAAAATCACCTAACTACAACAGATGAGGTAAAAACTGTTGACTCTGAACTTAACTGTCGAAACTGAAATTTACTGTGGAAACTGAATGCTACTGTCAAAACTGAACGCAATGGTAGCAGAGAGGCACTTGACATGTAGTTTAGGGAGGGCCTGCAGTTCATCTTCAACCTGCAGCCCCCTGAGCCGCCAGCCACCACCGACCGAACCGCCGGCCCCAGCGCCGCCTCGCCGCCCCGAAACAACTCGCCACCGCCGCCCCGGCCAGCCCTCTAGGCCCCCCGCCCCCACCCTGAACCCTAAGATAGATAGTGGGGTATCTCTCCGGCGAGCCCCCGTCCCCGCTGCGGGTGGTTCTTCCTTAACTCCGGCGAGCCCCCCCACCCCCTGAAAATCGACTGACCCAAAAGTCGATTCAGTCAACTGAAGTGTAGCTAAATCGGAGCAGAGCATCAGCAGGAGCGAGGGGGAGAGCAGCAGCAGCAGTGCGAGCGAGCGAGCGAGAGCCGGAGCAGCAGCAGCTGGGCGAGCGAGCGATCGAGCGAGAGCCAAAGCAGCAACAGTAGCGTGAGCAAGCGAGCGAGAGCCAGAGTAGCAGCAGCTGGGCCAGCAAGCGATCGAGCGAGAGCCGGAGCAGTAGTAGCGCGAGTGAGCGAGCGAGAGCCGGAGCAGCAGCAGTAGATCCGGCTGGTATGGACGCCGCCGCTGAAGGGGCCTCGCACTGGGGGAGACCACCATGGAGATGTCGCCCGTGGCGCCGGCTTCAAGGTAGCCGCTCCATGGGGGTGCTGGATGGAGCACCATCGGCGCCGGGAGGTCGAGCTAAGGAGAAGATGCGATGCGATGAGTGTACAACCTCTTTGGTGGCGCTGAGTAGGCCTCGGCTTCGTCCAAGGAGTCGGTGAGGATGCTGCGGTTCCAATGGAGCAGGTTAAGGCGGCGCTATGGGGATGGAGCAGCCGCGATAGACGAGGCGATCGTCGGAGCAGCTCCTTGGAGGTGGAGGATGGGGTGGCTGAACCGGCAGGACGACGAGATGGAGGATGGATCCTCATCCGGGCAGGTGGATGAGGGACGTCGAGCTGTTGCGGTGGACAACGTCGTCGGGGAAGAGGCTCCGGCTGGGCAGTGGTGAGGTGGCGGACGGAGGAGGGTGGGGTTTCGCGGCTGGAGCGGAGAGGTTATGGCGGCCTGGGATTTCGAATGGCAAAAAGGAGGCGATGGGAGGGGGTGAACCATGACTTAGGGACGCACTTGTCCAAAATGTAGGGTGTGTTACAAAAGTATCCCGCACCGATTTGAACTAGAGGCCCTTTCGGCTCAGGGTTAGAAGGGGGATTTCGCGTGTCGGGATTTGGCAGCTGGAGGGAGTTTTCGCGAGTGTTGTAATTTCGGGATAGCAAGGTGCGGGTTGTGAAGGCGCCAGTTTTGGGAGCACGATATCTAAATTTTCGGGATATAACAAGGCACGGGTTGAATTTTAGGGACAAGCCTAACGTGTAATATTGTACTTGTACGTACAAAATCAATTCACACTTCTCTCAACCAAAAAGAAAACGAAAAAAATAAAACTATTCACACCACACAAAGAGAGAGTCTTGCCCCTTTTTACTATAAAAATGCTATTTAAAGCTACTCATACCAACAATTTAGTGCAATTAAATTCTAGTCGGTAGTATGAATCCATGTTATGTCCAATTAAATTTTTTCGCTTGCTGTATAATGCATGTAACCTACTCATACCAACATTTTAGTGCATTCCAAATGTCTATACTACCGCTGCAATTCGAACTGAATTTGAATTCGTTTCTCTATTTCAATAACAAATCTACAATCATGATTGTTGCCAACTTCAACCATCATTCATGTATTACCTTAATAACACACCACATGATTACCATAGAGATAGATATGAACTATGTGTACTACATGAAATCGAATTCTATTTTTTGAATACACTTGATGTTGATTCCAAATAATAGTACATTTGATGTACTAACTATATATTCATAATCTAAACCATGTTCCATACGTGTACACCATGTTTATCATACATAGTATAGTGCCCCGCACCCTACATTATGACAAGTATTTAGACCTAAGCTGCAAAAGCCACATATTAGCCCAAATTATGATCAATGTTCTATATGTTATACGTAGTACTAGCAAGATGCCCATGCGTTCCACAGAACATCAACATGATCAAGGGGAGGCCTAATTTGCAAATATGGAGAGGGTGTGGGTATCTTTTTTCAAAATTGCCATACTTTCCTTCCTATCCGTCAGATATAAATCGGACAGCCTATATTGGAGGATGGCACCATCATCAACAACTCTGTTTTTTAATAAGAGTAGAGATAAAATATATTATATATAGTATAACATGTTCATAACCACACCATGTGTATCACCGTTATATATATTCACACATGCGTCGGTTTAAAACACTATGATAAATTCTTCAAATATCCGAATTCGCTTTTTATAATGAAGCATGATCTCTATTCATCTTTTACACCCACACAATCCTCTTATCTTTGTAGCTAGCTAGCGCTAACTTTCTCTCGTGCATGTAGACGCCCGCATCCCTTTAACCCTCCCTCATCATTCTCTAGCTCCATTGCGCAAAGTCGTCTTTTCACTTTAGGTCGTTCACCCATGGTGTGTGTAGGCCCCCCAGCTCCTTCTTTACGGCACACATCAATCGATATGCCTCTCTAGCGAGGTGTGCCTAGCACAAAACACAAGCTTCCCCTCTTCTCTTATCACCGTCCATGCCTCACTCCCACCACTCTTTTCATCCATCTCATACTCGCACACTTCTCCCCCTCGATATAGTATGACTCTCGCACCACCTCCTAGATGCATCCCTCTCTCTCTCTATCCTTCTCGCCATGCCTCATTTGCTTCTAACACACACATGCATGTATACCGATCGATCTCCCAACATATATCTAGGTCGACTTAACCTATTCCCCCCATCGATCGACGTACCTCACAAGTTATGTCTCTCCTTTCTCTGACAAAGGACGATTGATCTTCCTATGTAGTTATGTCTGCTTACCACATCCATATCGCCCCCTCATCATTCATGCATGCATCCTGACCCGTCTCTCACATGCATGTGCACAGACATGCAGCCATCCCCTCTCTTATTGATATTGCAGGCGTGCCCTCCGGTTGTCTAGCAAGCCTATCCCACCATTTGTTAGAAGCAACTCCACTACCACCCCCTCCAACACTCTACCTCTGTCTCTCTCCCAACCTTATTCCTCTCCTACACATATGCATGGATGCCGATCGATCTCCCTTAATACATGAGGTAGATCGATCTCCCTTAATACATGAGGTAGGCCTCTCTCCTCCTCCACACATATACTAGCCATTGTACCTCTATAGTTAATTAGGCCTCCCTCCCTCCCCACCACACACCGATAGTCGAGCGCTGTAGGTAGGTACCCATGCCACAGAGACAAACTGCACCTGTCCCCACTCACGTTCCAGTAGGCCAGCCACTCTATATCTTTGACGTGGGCACACACAAATTCGATGGCACTCTTTATCGATCACGCGCGCGCGCACACACACATCATCCCTCTCTTCGATTCTATGGACACCTCAAGCCGATGATACCTCCACTCTCTTCTCGTGGATCGCCCCCTCTCTATATATATGATATATCCAGGACTCTATTTCACACACATTGCATATGTTACATTTTTTGATTGACCCCCTCCCCCCCAAGAAAAAACTCTCACGGACCCACACACTATATCTCTCTACGTTTGTATCTCTCTCACACAACCCCACATAGGTGGTGTACATATACAAGAAGAGAATAGGTGCACTGTGCACGTACTCACGCTTCGTGCCCAGCCACACCCGCGCGGGTACACGGTGGAGCTCATTTCTGTACGAAATGGCAGCCCACGTGCTAATTTGAATGCGTGTAGCGGTTGTTTACCTACGGAGGTCGTGTACCACGCGTGCACGAAATAAAGTTCGACTTGATGCATTGGCGCGTTATTTTTAAATAAAGTTATATCGCTCAATGGCACATACACAGAATATAAAACCATTTTGATGGAGAAAAAGGCAGTCCGCTCCACTATATACAATGGAGCCTGCCTGCCTGGTTTGTCTCTCTTTAGAGTATCTCACACAAGGCTGTGGTGGCATCTCTCTCTCTCTCTCACCGTTGGTCACTGATCCGGCCGCATCCCGTCCGTGCATCGTTTCTCCGTTCGACGGCGCCGAGGCAGCACGTCCCGATCTACAGTACATGCCGTTCTCTCTGACCAAGCTCCGGCGTGGTACGGCCTACGCCACCTGCTTGCTGCCGCAGTATGGGCAGATTCCGCCCGCCGCTGCTCACCTAGTTACATCCCGGCGACCTCCATGTATCCCCTCCGGCCTTGCTCCACTGCTCGTCTTTCCCACGTTGCTGCATGTGGATCTTCCATAGTTCTTTGCCCAAAATGTAGCTCGTCCGGCGTACTTTCCATATTGCCATCTCGTCCTCACGCCGTTTTAGACAAACACAATCGTGTTGTTATCTTCCCTTAGGACAAGGAATATGCTTCTTTTTTGTCGTCGCATGTGTCATCAACTGTTATTGGCCAGTAATTGTTTCCTTTCTACCTCTTTTTTGCAAACAGGGCTATCCATTTGACCTTGTTGCTATTGCGACCTTTTGGTGAACTGCACAAATCAGTTTTTTCTTAAGAGTGTTTTGTGCAGTTTTGCCAAAATGTCACACGGGCAACATCTCTACATTCCATTGCGACTGCACAAAGGGAGATTGGTTTTGCTCTATCCTCCTCATCCAACTCCGAGCCTAATCTTCTCCAAGTAGTTAGTATTAAGAGAGACTGCAAAGGTGACCGGCTTCTATTTGTGTGTTTATTATTTCATCAGCAGTCCTCTATTATCATAATCACACTTAATATCTTTGGAACAGGAACGCTCAGCTCTATTTTAGTGGAACTGCACAAAATGATCGGAATGTTGCATGCTCTAGACAGCTACTTTTTCCCAACATGCCTTGTTGATTTAGACAGAGCTGGGGGGACGTTGCTGCCAATGAAAGCATGGATCAATTTTAATTTAACACCTTATCACAACTTTGTATTCAGTTGTGATGTAAATATTAGCTCTGATTAGCAAGGAAGTTATTTTTTTATTGTTTCCAAAAGAGCATCGATGGCAAGACACACGAAACAAAAGCTTAAAGCTCACACCCTTGTACAATTTCATGTCGCTGGAAAATTATTTGCATAGTACGTCAATTATGTAAACAAATGCTGGAAGCTTGATAGCATTGCCAGAAGCCTCTTCGGCATCCGGGTCCATGTGCCATGCACAAAATTATACTCCTTCGTTCCTAAATATTTGTCTTTTTACAAATTTCAAATGGGCATATTTTAGAGTGTAGATTTACTCATTTTGCTTCGTATGTGTACTCCCTCCATTCCTAAATATTTGTCTTTCTAGAGATTTCAACAAGTGACTACATACGGAGCAAAATGAGTGAATCTACACTCTAAAATATGTCTATATACATCCGTATGTAGTAGTCCATTTGAATCTCTAAAAACACAAATATTTGAGTAGTCACTCGTTGAAATCTCTAGAAAGACAAATACTCCGGAGTATATTTAAGAACCCGGGGGTAGTGCACAGCCGCATGGGAGACTCAGACCGGTCATTGCGTCGCATTAATAGTGAGTAATGAGCAGTCAAATCATAAGCCCCACCTTTCCCACTGCAAGTTGCTCGAAAGAAGCAACCATCAATATGCTCTTCTTTAAATCCGCTCATACTACTCCATCCGTCACTATTTATAGAGCGCGCTTCAGAAAAAGAGAAAATCTCTGGGACCAAGGCGACTAGCAATCGGCCTAAAAATAGCATTGGTAGTTATAGCACGGCGTCTATTACTAGAGGAAATAATGCATACACACATGCATGCAGTGCTTCCACCCCGGGTAGACACATGCATGCACTTACTCCACTCCGTAGTACTACATCGAGAGAAAATTGCGGTTACCACGCCCTAATTAATTGAGCATTAAACCAAACGCGTCTAAAGTCTCTCTGGTGGTGGAAATGCATTGAGAGAAATGCATCATAATGAAGTGCGCCCTGTACTACTAAACCTTGCGCTTGGCTCTTTGCCTCTTCGTGAAGTCGAACAATGATGGTACTCCGCATGTTCGGTACTACAGTGTATGCCTCTGGCAATCTGACACCGAATGAACTGATGCATGTCCACCGCCTGGGCAAGGGTACGTTGCATTAGTCAAAAGGCGTAAGCGAGCTTCACCTTGTCCTGCAAGCTTCTCCTTGTTCTGCGAGTTGACGGGACACACCAACAAGTAGTGCTAGTCCATACTCCCTCCTTTCCGGTTAATATGGCTTAATATTTTTGCGGGTAAATGAGAGAGCTTTATTCATATATAAGAATTCTTAGGACGATCAGCCAAGACACTGGTCACTAGGAAGCGAGGTACCCCGCAAAAAAAGAAGTAGGAAGCGAGGTGTTTCATCAAGCCAGCTCTCGGCCACATTCAAAGTGCAGCAAGCACGGTTCACACAAAGATGCGCCGCAAGGTTTGCTGACCTGTTTACATGCTGAATAACAAAAAAAGAGGAAATATTACCGAGCGCTCCTATTTGTAACAGGATATGAGCCAGAATTAAGCGAGAATTATGGCGAGTGTTCCATGCAATCAACTTCCATTATCACATGCGAGAACCCTCAAAGAGAACCAAATGTTTTGAAGATTTCTTTATCACATGTTAAAAATATAATAAGAGTGCAGACGCTCCTCCATCCGGTTCCTAGTACTAGTATAGTACCTCTATAGACTATAGTAGTAGTACTAGTAAACTTTGCGCTTGGTTGTTCGCTTCTTCGGGAAGTGCAACGATAATAGTACTAGTATAGTGTATGCTTCTGGCAATCTGACACCGAATTAACTGTTGCACGTCCACCGCCTGAGCGAAGGATAGCTTGCATTAGTCAAAAGTTTCTCCTTGTCCTGCAAGCCACCGCGCGCAAGCTTCGCCCGTCCTGCAAGCTTCTCCTCGTTTGGCAAGTTGACGGGACACAACAAAGTAATGCTAGTCCATACTGCCTCCTCTCTGATTAATATGGCTTAATTTCAAACGAGATAAATACACTATCTGTCATTGTATATTTTTAAAAATACGGTCAGTGGACTTCATAATATGCTCATTACGCTTAATATATACATTTTCCGGTGTTTATACGGTCAATAGCTCACCCTGGCTGAGTATGTGTCTGCATGCACGTGTAGGTTGAGCACTTGAGCGTGACTGTGTGTGTTCCGTCGTGTGCTCGGACATGCATGCATTAGGGTGTTGCGCGCGTATTTGCATCCTTGTGTACGTGTGGCTGTTGCATACACATAGGGGGAGTACGTGTAGGGGCCACTAAAGGAGCAGTCAAATCACACAGTAAGTTAGTCGGAAGAAGCAACCATCATTTCACTCTTCAATGACACGTACGCAATATAAAATGGTTGATATGGAGAGAAAAATAAAACCACTATATATACACTAGCAGGAGCCTAAGCTACAAGCGTGCTTGCTTGGGTTGTTCTCTTCAGAAGCATAGAACGACGGTGGCCACACCGCTGGTCACATATCTGGCCTGATCCCGCAGCTGGGGGAAGGGAACAATGTTCTGCATAGACGCGGTCGACATTGGCGAGGGAGAAAATCCACAGTCGGTGCGTCCCAATCGGGGGTCACCGTGGTATGGGCCCAATGCCGCATCCCAACTGCCCTTCTAGCTACAGCCCGACGTCCTAGGTAGTCCATCTTCCTTTTGGAGCCGGCTTGCTCCACTGCCGCAGCTCCCCACGTAGCTCCATCTCCATGTCGATCTTCCTCTACTTCTACCGGCTTCTACTTGTGACGAGTTTATGTCTCATGAACTAGTGCCAATACTATTATTCTAATCACACTTCTTCAATATCTTTGCCATCAGGGATGCTCAGCTCGATTTTAGTGGAACTGCACAAAAGCATCGTATGATCCGAGGGTGCCAGCCGTCTTTCCTTTAACAGGTTCTACCTGGCTAGGAAATTAAATCATGTTTAGGGTTTAGGGTTTAAGTCGTAGTAACCCCATCAGTAGTTTTTGTTGGAAATATGCCCTAGAGGCAATAATAAAAGGATTATTATTATATTTCCTTGTTCATGATAATTGTCTTTTATTCATGCTATAATTGTGTTATCCGGAAATCGTAATACATGTGTGAATACATAGACACCAACTTGTCCCTAGTAAGCCTCTAGTTGACTAGCTCATTGATCAACAGATAGTCATGGTTTCCTGACTATGGACATTGGATGTCATTGATAACGAGATCACATCATTAGGAGAATGATGTGATGGACAAGACCCAATCCTAAGCATAGCACAAGATCGTATAGTTCGTTTGCTAGAGCTTTTCCAATGTCAAGTATCTTTTCCTTAGACCATGAGATCGTGTAACTCCCGGATACCGTAGGAGTGCTTTGGGTGTACCAAACGTCACATTGTAACTGGGTGACTATAAAGGTATACTACGGGTATCTCCGAAAGTGTCTGTTGGGTTGACATGGATCGAGACTGGGATTTGTCACTCCGTATGACGGAGAGGTATCACTGGGCCCACTCGGTAATGCATCATCATAATGAGCTCAATGTAATCAAAGTGTTTGATCACGGGATCATGCATTACGGTACGAGTAAAGTGACTTGCCGGTAACGAGATTGAACGAGGTATTGGGGTACCGACGATCGAAGCTCGGGCAAGTAAAATACCGATTGACAAAGGGAATTGTATACGGGATTGATTGAATCCTCGACATCATGGTTCATCCGATGAGATCATCGAGGAGCATGTGGGAGCCAATATGGGTATCCAGATCCCGTTGTTGCTTATTGGCCGGAGGGCGTCTCGGTCATGTCTGCATGTCTCCCGAACCCGTAGGGTCTACACACTTAAGGTTCGGTGACGCTAGGGTTGTAGAGATATGAGTATGCAGTAATCCGAAAGTTGTTCGGAGTCCCGGATGAGATCCAGGACGTCACGAGGAGTTCCGGAATGGTCCGGAGGTGAAGAATTATATATATGAAGTGCAGTTTCAGACATCGGGAAAGATTCGGGGGTCACCGGTATTGTACCGGGACCACCGGATGGGTCCCGGGGGTCCACCGGGTGGGGCCACCCATCCCGGAGGGCCCCATGGGCTGAAGTGGGAAGGGGAACCAGCCCATAGTGGGCTGGTGCGCCCCCCTTGGGCCCACCCCTGCGCCTAGGGTTGGAAACCCTAGGGTGGGGGGCGCCCCACTTGCCTTGGGGGGCACTCCACCCCCTGGCCGCCGCCCCCTTGGGAGATCCATCTCCAAGGGCCGGCGCCCCCCAGGGGGCCTATATAAAGGGGGGAGGGAGGGCAGCCACACCTTGATGCTTGGCGCCTCCCTCTCCCCTGCTACACCTCTCCCTCTCCGTAGAGCTCGGCGAAGCCCTGCTGCGGTGACTACTGCATCCACCACCACGCCGTCGTGCTGCTGGATCTTCATCAACCTCTCCTTCCCCCTTGCTGGATCAAGAAGGAGGAGACGTCACGCTGACCGTACGTGTGTTGAACGCGGAGGTGCCATCCGTTCGGCGCTAGGATCTCCGGTGATTTGGATCACGACGAGTACGACTCCCTCATCCACGTTCTCTTGAACGCTTCCGCTCGTGATCTACAAAGGTATGTAGATGCACTCCGATCACTCGTTGCTAGATGAACTCATAGATAGATCTTGGTGAAACTATAGAATTTTTTTATTTTCTGCAACGTTTCCCAACAGTGGTATCAGAGCTAGGTCTATGCGTAGTTCTCTTTGCACGAGTAGAACACAATTTGTTGTGGGCGTAGATGTTGTCAACTTTCTTGCCGTTACTAGTCTTATTTTGCTTCAGTGGTATTGTGGGATGAAGCGACCCGGACCAACCTTACACGTACACTTACATGAGACCGGTTCCACCGACTGACATGCACTAGTTGCATAAGGTGGCTAGCGGGTGTCTGTCTCTCCCACTTTAGTTGGAGCGGATTCGACGAAAAGGGTCCTTATGAAGGGTAAATAGAAGTTGGCAAATCACGTTGTGGCTTTTACGTAGGTAAGAAAACGTTCTTGCTAGAACCCTATTGCAGCCACGTAAAACTTGCAACAACAATTAGAGGACGTCTAACTTGTTTTTGTAGCAAGTGTTTTTGTGATGTGATATGGCCAAAGTTGTGATGAATGATATATATGTGATGTATGAGATCATGTTCTTGTAATAGGAATCACGACTTGCATGTCGATGAGTATGACAACCGGTAGGAGCCATAGGAGTTGTCTTTATTTTTTGTATGACCTGCGTGTCATTGAGAAACGCCATGTAAATTACTTTACTTTATTGCTAAACGTGTTAGCCATAGTAGTAGAAGTAATAGTTGGCAAGCAACTTCATGGATACACGATGATGGAGATCATGATGATGGAGATCATGGTGTCATGCCCATGACAAGATGATCATGGAGCCCCAAGATGGAGATCGAAGGAGCTATATGATATTGGCCATATCATGTCACTATTATTTGATTGCATGTGATGTTTATCATGTTTTTGCATCTTGTTTACTTAGAACGACGGTAGTAAATAAGATGATCCCTCATAATAATTTCAAGAAAGTGTTCCCCCTAACTGTGCACCGTTGCGACACTTCGTTGTTTCGAAGCACCACGTGATGATCGGGTGTGATAGATTCCAACGTTCACATACAATGAGTGTAAGACAGATTTACACATGCAAACACTTAGGTTAACTTGACGAGCCTAGCATGTACAGACATGGCCTCGGAACACAAGAGACCGAAAGGTCGAACATGAGTCGTATGAAAGATACGATCAACATGGAGATGTTCACCGATGATGACTAGTCCGTCTCACGTGATGATCGGACACGGCCTAGTCGAGTCGGATCATGTTTCACTTAGATGACTAGAGGGATGTCTAATCTGAGTGGGAGTTCATTGTGTAATTTGATTAGATGAACTCAATTATCATGAACTTAGTCTAAATAAACTTTGCAATATGTCTTGTAGATCAAATGGCCCACGCTAATGTCAACATGAACTTCAATGCGTTCCTAGAGAAAACCAAGCTGAAAGATGATGGCAGCAACTATACGGACTGGGTCCGGAACCTGAGCATCATCCTCATAGCTGCTAGGAAACAATATGTCCTAGAAGCACCGCTAGGTGAAGCACCCATCCCAGAGAACCAAGATGTTATGAATGCTTGGCAGCAGCGTGCTGATGATTACTCCCTCGTTCAGTGCGGCATGCTTTACAGCTTAGAACCGGGGCTCCAAAAGCGTTTTGAGCAACACAGAGCATATGAGATGTTCGAAGAGCTGAAAATGGTTTTCCAAGCTCATGCCCGGGTCGAGAGATATGAAGTCTCCGACAAGTTCTACAGCTGTAAGATGGAGGAAAATAGTTCTGTCAGTGAGCACATACTCAAGATGTCTGGGTTGCACAACCGCTTGTCCTAGCTGGACATTAACCTCCCAGACGAGGCGGTCATTGATAGAATCCTTCAGTCGCTCCCACCTAGCTACAAGAGCTTTGTGATGAACTACAATATGCAGGGGATGGAAAAGACCATTCCTGAAGTATTTTCAATGCTGAAATCAGCGGAGGTAGAAATCAAAAAGGAACATCAAGTGCTGATGGTCAATAAAACCACCAAGTTCAAGAAAGGCAAGGGTAAGAAGAACTTCAAGAAGGACGGCAAGGATGTTGTTGCGCCCGGTAAGCCAGTTGCCGGGAAGAAGTCAAAGAATGGACCCAAGCCTGAGACTGAGTGCTTTTATTGCAAAGGGAAGGGTCACTCGAAGCGGAACTGCCCCAAATACTTAGCAGACAAGAAGGCTGGCAACACTAAAGGTATATGTGATATACATGTAATTGATGTGTACCTTACCAGTGCTCGTAGTAGCTCCTGGGTATTTGATACCGGTGCCGTTGCTCATATTTGTAACTCAAAGCAGGAGCTGCGGAATAAGCGGAGACTGGCGAAGGACGAGGTGACGATGCGCGTCGGGAATGGTTCCAAGGTCGATGTGATCGCCGTCGGCACGCTACCTCTACATTTACCTACGGGATTAGTTTTAAACCTCAATAATTGTTATTTAGTGCCAAGTTTGAGCATGAACATTGTATCAGGATCTCGTTTAATTCGAGATGGCTACTCATTTAAATCCGAGAATAATGGTTGTTCTATTTATATGAGAGATATGTTTTATGGTCATGCTCCGATGGTCAATGGTTTATTCTTAATGAATCTCGAACGTGATGTTACACATATTCATAGTGTGAATACCAAAAGATGTAAAGTTGATAACGATAGTCCCACATACTTGTGGCACTGCCGCCTTGGTCACATTGGTGTCAAGCGCATGAAGAAGCTCCATGCTGATGGACTTTTAGAGTCTCTCGATTATGAATCATTTGACACATGCGAACCATGCCTCATGGGCAAAATGACCAAGACTCCGTTCTCCGGAACAATGGAGCGAGCAACCAACTTATTGGAAATCATACATACTGATGTGTGCGGTCCAATGAGTGTTGAGGCTCGCGTAGGATATCATTATGTTCTCATTCTTACTGATGACTTGAGTAGATATGGGTATGTCTACTTGATGAAACACAAGTCTGAGACCTTTGAAAAGTTCAAAGAATTTCAGAATGAGGTAGAGAAACAACGTGACCAAAAAATAAAGTTCTTACGATCAGATCGTGGAGGAGAATTTTTAAGTCACGAATTTGGCACACACTTAAGGAAATGTGGAATCGTTTCACAACTCACGCCGCCTGGAACACCTCAACGTAACGGTGTGTCCAAACGTCATAATCACAGTCTATTGGATATGGTGCGATCTATGATGTCTCTTACTGATTTACCGCTATCATTTTAGGGATACGCTTTAGAGACAGCTACATTCACTTTAAATAGAGCACCGTCTAAATCCGTTGAGACGACACCGTATGAATTATGGTTTGGGAAGAAACCTAAGCTGTTGTTTCTAAAAGTTTGGGGATGCGATGCTTATGTCAAGAAACTTCAACCTGAAAATCTCGAACCCAAGTCGGAAAAATGCATCTTCATAGGATACCCTAAGGAAACCATTGGGTATACCTTCTACCTTAGATCCGAAGGCAAGATCTTTGTTGCCAAGAACGGATCCTTTCTGGAAAAAGAGTTTCTCTCGAAAGGAGTAAGTGGGAGGAAAGTAGAACTCGATGAAGTACTACCTCTTGAACCAGAAAGTAGTGTAGCTCAGGAAAATGTTCCTGTGGTGCCTACATCCACTGGAGAGGAAATTAATGATGATGATCAAGGTACTTCGAATCAAGTTGCTACAGAACTTCATAGGTCCACAAGGACACGTTCCACACCAGAGTGGTATGGCAACCCTGTCCTGGAAATCATGTTTTTAGACAACGGTGAACCTTCGAACTATGAAGAAGCGATGGCGGGCCCAGATTCCAACAAATGGCTTGAAGCCATGCAATCCGAGATAGGATCCATGTATGAAAACAAAGTATGGACTTTGACAGACTTGCCCGATGATCAGCGAGCGATAGAAACAAATGGATCTTTAAGAAGAAGACGGACGCGGATGGTAATGTTACCATCTATAAAGCTCGACTTGTCGCTAAGGGTTATCGGCAAGTTCAAGGGGTTGACTACGATGAGACTTTCTCTCCCGTGGCGAAGCTGAAGTCCGTCCGAATCATGTTAGCAATTGCCGCATACTATGATTATGAGATATGGCAAATGGAAGTTAAAACGGCATTCCTTAACGGTTATCTTAAGGAAGAACTGTATATGATGCAGCCGGAAGGTTTTGTCGACCCTAAGAATGCTAACAAGGTATGCAAGCTCCAGCGATCCATTTATGGGCTGGTGCAAGCATCTCGGAGTTGGAACATTCGCTTTGATGAGACGATCAAAGCGTTTGGGTTTATGCAGACTTATGGAGAAGCCTACGTTTACAAGAAAGTGAGTGGGAGCTCTGTAGCATTTCTCATATTATATGTAGATGACATACTTTTGATGGGAAATGATGTAGAACTTTTGGACAGCATTAAGGCCTACTTGAATAAGAGTTTTTCAATGAAGGACCTTGCAGAAGCTGCTTATATATTAGGCATCAAGATCTATAGAGATAGATCAAGACGCCTCATAGGTCTTTGAAAAAGCACATACCTTGATAAGATATTGAAGAAGTTCAATATGGATCAGTCTAAGAAGGGGTTCTTGCCTGTGTTGCAAGGTGTGAAATTGAGCTCAGCTCAATGTCCGACCACGGCAGAAGATATAGAAGAGATGAGTGTCATCCCCTATGCCTCAGCCATAGGGTCTATTATGTATGCCATGCTGTGTACCAGACCTGATGTAAACCTTGCCGTAAGTTTGGTAGGAGGGTACCAAAGTAATCCCGGCAAGGAACACTGGACAGCGGTCAAGAATATCCTGAAGTACCTGTGAAGGACTAAGGACATGTTTCTCGTTTATGGAGGTGACGAAGAGCTCGTCGTAAGGGGTTACGTCGACGCTAGCTTCGACACAGATCTGGATGACTCTTAGTCACAAACCGGATACGTGTATATGTTGAATGGTGGAGCAGTAAGCTGGTGCAGCTGCAAGCAGAGCGTCGTGGCGGGATCTACATGTGAAGCGGAGTACATGGCAGTCTCGGAGGCAGCGCATGAAGCAATTTGGGTGAAGGAGTTCATCACCGACCTAGGAGTCATACCCAATGCGTCGGGGCCGATCAAACTCTTCTGTGACAACACTGGAGCTATTGCACTTGCCAAGGAGCCCAAGTTTCACAAGAAGACCAGGCACATCAAGCATCGCTTCAACTCCATTCGTGAAAATGTTCAAGGTGGAGACATAGAAATTTGCAAAGTGCATACGGATCTGAATGTCGCAGATCCATTGACTAAACCTCTTCCGCGAGCAAAACATGATCAACACCAGAACTCTATGGCTGTTCGATTCATCACAATGTAACTAGATTATTGACTCTAGTGCAAGTGGGAGACTGTTGGAAATATGCCCTAGAGGCAATAATAAAAGGATTATTATTATATTTCCTTGTTCATGATAATTGTCTTTTATTCATGCTATAATTGTGTTATCCGGAAATCGTAATACATGTGTGAATACATAGACACCAACTTATCCCTAGTAAGCCTCTAGTTGACTAGCTCGTTGATCAACAGATAGTCATGGTTTCCTGACTATGGACATTGGATGTCATTGATAACAAGATCACATCATTAGGAAAATGATGTCATGGACAAGACCCAATCCTAAGCATAGCACAAGATCGTATAGTTCGTTTGCTAGAGCTTTTCCAATGTCAAGTATCTTTTCCTTAGACCATGAGATCGTGTAACTCCCGGATACCGTAGGAGTGCTTTGGGTGTACCAAACGTCACAACGTAACTGGGTGACTATAAAGGTATACTACGGGTATCTCCGAAAGTGTCTGTTGGGTTGACACGGATCGAGACTGGGATTTGTCACTCCGTATGACGGAGAGGTATCACTGGGCCCACTTGGTAATGCATCATCATAATGAGCTCAATGTAATCAAAGTGTTTGATCACGGGATCATGCATTACGGTACGAGTAAAGTGACTTGCCGGTAACGAGATTGAACGAGGTATTGGGATACCGACGATCGAAGCTCGGGCAAGTAAAATACCGATTGACAAAGGGAATTGTATGCGGGATTGCTTGAATCCTCGACATCGTGGTTCATCCGATGAGATCATCGAGGAGTATGTGGGAGCCAACATGGGTATCCATATCCCGCTGTTGGTTATTGGCCGGAGAGGCGTCTCGGCCATGTCTGCATGTCTCCCGAACCCGTAGGGTCTACACACTTAAGGTTCGGTGACGCTAGGGTTGTAGAGATATGAGTATGCAGTAATCTGAAAGTAGTTCGGAGTCCCGGATGAGATCCAGGACATTACAAGGAGTTTCGGAATGGTCTGGAGGTGAAGAATTATATATAGGAAGTGCAGTTTCGGCCATCGGGAAAGATTCGGGGGTCACCGGTATTGTACCGGGACCACCGGATGGGTCCCGGGGGCCCATCGGGTGGGGCCACCCATCCTGGAGGGCCCCATGGGCTGAAGTGGGGAGGGGAACCAGCCCATAGTGGGCTGGTGCGCTCCCCCTTGGGCCCCCTGCGCCTAGGGTTGGAAACCCTAGGGTGGGGGGGGGGGCGCCCCACTTGCCTTGGGGGGCACTCCACCCCCTGGCCGCCGCCCCCTTGAGAGATCCCATCTCCAGGGCCGGTGCCCCCCCAGGGGGCCTATATAAAGGGGGGAGGGAGGGCAGCCGCACCCTGAAGCCTTGGCGCCTCCCTCTCCCCTGCTACACCTCTCCCTCTCGCAGAAGCTCGGCGAAGCCCTGCTGCGGTGACTGCTGCATCCACCACCACGCCATCGTGCTGCTGGATCTTCATCAACCTCTCCTTCCCCCTTTCTGGATCAAGGAGGAGACGTCATCCGCTCCGTACGTGTGTTGAACGCGGAGGTGCCGTCCGTTCGGCACTTGGTCATCGGTGATTTGGATCACGGCGAGTACGACTCCATCATCCACGTCTCTTAAACGCTTCCGCTCGCGATCTACAAAGGTATGTAGATGCACTACGATCACTCGTTGCTCGATGAACTCATAGATAGATCTTGGTGAAACTGTACAAATTTTTTATTTTCTGCAACATTCCCCAACAGTTTTTCTTTCGTACATGCTCTCACAACTTTTGTCTTTAGTTGTGAAGTAAATATTGGCTACGATATGTGAATCATTAAGATGCATCAGCATGCGTGTTAGTTTTCCTTTGTATTTGATGGAATGTTGAAACGGGGCAACCTTGGAGTAGGAATGAAAAATGAAAATGGAGTGGAAAGTTTCCGTTTTTCCGGAGAAAAAATAGAAACGGAGAGAAACCAACGTTTAGTTTCGTTGGATGGCTCGACCCCACACGGTCGCTCGGCATGCCACTCACCGCAAACTGAGTATACGATAACTTTCCCGCCTGCTTGTCGATGGATCTCGCCATGGAGTACTAGTACTACTGGAAGATATTGACGAGTTGGGGAGGACAGCTAGCTGTAGCACGGACTCCCAAGAAATTTTTACATGCATGTTGTGGCCGGCTATTGCGACCTTTGAACGCGGAGCAGTCGCGTGCACCAGGAAGTGGCGCGGGCGACGCTCTCTCGGTCGGCGCGCTGCTTCAATGCCGGCGCCAGTGAGAGGTCGCGTCCGCTCTGGCCGGGCATGAATGCGGCGCTGACCGTTTCGGGCGGGAAGCATGCGCGGGTGATGAAGAGGGTTCGGGTTGGTCACGAGCGGTCGTGGCAGCGGTCCGGATGCCCGCAAACAAGAGATGTTGTATGTTAATATTGCCGCGTATATAATTAACAACGTAAATAATGTGCCAGTTGGACAAATATGATTGGAGATGGAGATGGAAATGGAATTTTACGTAAACACGGATATGCATGTCTATGTCTATGTGTGTGTGTGCGACGACTCTCGCGACATGGAAGCGGGGGCATGTTTTTGATCAAGTTTTCTTTCTTGGTACGTTAAAAAATTGCCCGCCAGTTTTCATTTCTTTTTTCCGGGAACGCGCGTATTCTATTTAAAACCACTGCTATGGAGAGATTGTTTTACTCCATTATAGCCTCTTGGTTGGTAGAGTTTCTCGCGTCTCACTCTCTCACCTTCTCCATATCAAAACAAGATGACAGTGTCCACACTATCTCTCTCCTCACCGGTGGTCACAGATCCGGCCGAACCCTGTCCACTGCGGGAGGTGAGGAGGTGCAGCGTTGACGTTGTCGCCGTCGGCGATGGAGGAAGCCGATGCGCACCGTCCTCTCGGAGCCGGCGCTGGCATGGACGAAGGTCCTCCGCGCCCTTGTTCTCTGCCGTCGTGTGGGCTGATCTCGCCCGCCCGCCTAAGCGACATCTCACCCACCTAAGGTATACCTTCTTTGTACTGGTCCAGCTCCCCAGGCCGCTGCATGCGTGTTTTCTTCTATGCGACTACTCCCCAGCTCCCCATTTATAGTAGCTAGGGTTCATTGGCTAGTCCAACATCACCTACTATTATAGAGGAACTGCCACTCGAAAAGTTGTCCTGGTTTATGCCTCCGTGGAGGTATACATTTTGTTTCGACAAAAAGTACATGGTGGTTGTGCGGTCATTGTCCATATGCTCCTATAGTTGCTGCTAATCTAATACTATCACCGGTTAAATAAAGAAATGCTTTTTTTCTCGGGTATCCTAGTTTAGTTCCCATCAAGATAATCATGATGCTTCTGTTTGTTGGTGTACTTTTCATAATTCTTATTGACAATTGAGATGTCGTTGTTAATCTTGCAAAACAAAGTAACAACACTATATCCCTTTTTCATATTTTTGGAAACAGCGATGCGTATCTCCATACCCGGGCATGTCTTCCTCAATTTTAGTGGAACTGCACAAAATTGGATGGTCATTGTTGTTCCACCTCACTGTCATCTGCCACGTGGTTCTTCCTTCCTCGAGCTTGACTACTGAGAAGAAACAGACCATAGTGAGGATTTATCGAACTTCATAGGTGCCTCACCCAAACTTGATGCCAAATGGATGATGCATCACCACGATGACCTATCGATACTCATGGTTGCGCCTCATGGTTGCGTCGGCTGGTGAAGCTGATCGATTTTCAATGAAAAACAAGCTGTCTTCCATCAGTGATATTTGCTTGTTACCCACAAAGATGATATCCTTCGTCAGTTCACCTTGGTTGCGTTGGAGCCGCAGTCGTCTTTCACGTTGGTGCAATTTTATCACACATTTGGCTATGAACCAAATGTTTCCTCGAAGAAGGATCGATGTTGGTACTAAGAGCATAAGTTTTGTATTGATTTCTAAGCCTTCTCACAACTTTTTTCTCTAGCTCCCCCGTAATTTTATTTGTCCAGCTATTAACTTTGATTATAAAAATGGTGTGGACTAAAAACCCGGATGAACGTAGTAGCCCTCCATTTTTATTTACTCCGCATATTAGATTTGACTGAAGTCAAACTTTTTAAAGTTTGACCAATTTTAGGACGAACACAACAAACCATAATTATTAGAGAGGGCAAACTGTACATACTCTCAAACCTTTTTGATAATTGAAATTAAAATTCTTTATTTGTACACACTCTCACACGTTTTCGATTATTAGGGAGGGTAGTGTATCGCACGTGAAGGACGGGAAGTGCGACCAGGATGCGTGGATCGTTAGTTCATCGGAAGTACTCACTCCGTTCCTAAATATTTGTCTTTCAAGTGGTTTGCAATGGACTACCACATTCGGATGTATATAGACATTTTTTACAGTGTAGATTCACTCATTTTGCTCCGTATGTAGTCATTTGTTGAAATCTCTAGAAAGACAAATATTTAGGAACAGAGGGAGTAGTAGTTTTCTTCACTGGTACGTTAAATAAAGAGTTTCATTTCGTACTTACATAATTTAAAACGATTGTTATGGAGAGAATAAGAAAACCACTCCACTATATATTAGTCATATACACGAGTACTATATGGACGCAACTTCATTGACTTTAGTGCACCTGCCTTTGGGTTTATGACAGGTGGGCCCAAAATGTGGCTGGCCCACATGTCATACAGCCAAAAGCAGGTGCAGTTAAGGCACCAGAGCTCAGTCCGTACTACAGTATATATATATAAGCTGGAGCCTCAGCGCTTGTTCGCTAGGGTTTGCACTCTCCACACTCTCGCCGCACTACATATATATATACACGCTGGAGGCTCAGCGTTCCTTTGCTAGGGTTTGCTATATTCACTGTCTCTCAGCCTCTTCACAAGATCTAAACAAGACTGCACTGTGGCCTCTGCCTCTCTCACCCCCCCTCATAGACAGCTGGCGAAGGAGGCGTCCGGATCCCGTCGCACCGGGAAGGGGAGGAGGTGCAGCGTTCACTCTATCGCCTTCGGCGAGGGAGGCAATCCACTGCCGGCTGCACTTTTCTCTTTCACCCAGCGCCTGTGCAGGAGGGCCACCGACCCCTTCTTCCTCACTGCCGTATGTAGTGTGGGTAGATCCGACCTCCCGCCGCACGCCTTGTGATACGTCTCCAACGTATCTATAATTTTTGATTGTTCCATGCTATTATATTATGTGTTTTGGATGTTTATGGGCTTTATTTTACACTTTTATATTACTTTTGGGACTAACCTATTGACCCAGAGCCCAGTGCCAGTTCCTGTTTTTCCCTTGTTTCAGTATTTTGAAGAAAAGGAATATCAAACGGAGTCAAAACGGAATGAAACCTTTTGGAGAAGTTATTTTTGGAAGGAAAGCTACCTGATGGACTTGGAGTGCACGTCAGGAAAGAAATGAGGGAGCCACGAGGTAGGGGGGCACGCCCACCCCCCTAGGGCGCGCCCTCCACCCTCGTGGGCCCCTTGTGGCTCCCCTGACGTACTTCTTCCACCTATATATCTCCATATACCCTAAAAACTTCGGGGAACAGAATAGATCGGGAGTTCCGCCGCCGCAAGCCTCTGTAGCCACCAAAAACCAATTGGGGCCCTGTTCCGGCACCCTGCCGGAGGGGGGATCCTTCACCGGTGGCCATCTTCATCATCCCGGCGCTCTCCATGATGAGGAGGGAGTAGTTCACCCTCGGGGCTGAGGGTATGTATCAGTAGCTATGTGTTTGATCTCTCTCTCTCTCGTGTTCTTGATTTGGCACGATCTTGATGTATCGTGAGCTTTGCTATTATAGTTGGATCTTATGTTTCTTCTCCCCATCTTCTCTCTTGTAATGGATTGAGTTTTCCCTTTTGAAGTTATCTTATCGGATTGAGTCTTTAATGACTTGAGAGCACTTGATGTATGTCTTGTCATGCGTATCTGTGGTGACAATGGGATATCACGTGATTCACTTGATGTATGTTTTCGTGATCAACTTGCGGGTTCCGCCCATGAACCTATGCATAGGGGTTGGCACATGTTTTCGTCTTGATTCTCTGGTAGAAACTTTGGGGCACTCTTTGAGGTTCTATGTGTTGGTTAAATAGATGAATCTGAGATTGTGTGACACATATCGTATAATCATACCCACTGATACTTGAGGTGACATTGGAGTATCTAGGTAACATTAGGGTTTTGGTTGATTTGTGTCTTAAGGTGTTATTCTAGTACGAACTCTAGGGCTGTTTGTGACACTTATAGGAATAGCCCAACGGATTGATTGGAAAGAATAACTTTGAGGTGGTTTCATACCTTACCATAATCTCTTTGTTTGTTCTCCGCTATTAGTGACTTTGGAGTGACTCTTTGTTGCATGTTGAGGTATAGTTATATGATCCAATTATGTTATTATTGTTGAGAGAACTTGCACTGGTGAAAGTATGAACCCTAGGCCTTGTTTCCTAGCATTGCAATACCGTTCATGCTCACTTTTATCGCTTGCTACCTTGCTGTTTTTATATTTTCATATTACAAAAACCTATATCTACCATCCATATTGCACTTGTATCATCATCTCTTCGCTGAACTAGTGCACCTATACAATTTACCATTGTATTGGGTGTGTTGGGGACACAAGAGACTCTTTGTTATTTGGTTGCAGGGTTGTTTGAGAGAGACCATCTTCATCCTACGCCTCCCACGGATTGATAAACCTTAGGTCATCCACTTGAGGGAAATTTGCTACTGTCCTACAAACCTCTGCACTTGGAGGCCCAACAACGTCTACAAGAAGAAGGTTCTGTAGTAGACATCACCTTGCCACATCCCGACGACCCTAAGGTATAAGTTTCTTTGAAACCGTCATTGGTCTAGCTGCATGCTTATCTTTTTCGATTATGTAGTCGAATCTAGGTCTTGGTTCAAAGAGGAAAGAAGGGTGCGGTGGGGTGGAGCATGAATCTAGGACGTGGTTCAATGAGGAAAGGAGGGAGGGAAAGTAGTATAGACTAGCTATCCAGCCGCTTTGTTGGTCGAAAAGGGAAAAGGGGGTAACCCAGTACACACATCTATAAGGAACCCAACTCTTTGTTGAAAAGGGAAAGAAACTGGGGGGTCAGGTAGTTTGTGCAGGACTAGATTTGCTGCCCTCACATCGGAAAAAGTTTCAAAGAGAACAAATATGGGACCAACATAGATATGCTGCTTGGCTACATACTCTGCATCACCCATTTATACGTGTGGACGCACATGGTGCTGGCATGTCCCATGTCCCATCCACATGATCGTGCAGTGTGTTTTTAGATGTTGTGCTACTTGTATTGGTACTGTTTTAAATAAATGTTGAATTGAAGCTATTGTATTTTAAGCAATGCCACTCTCAGAATTAACTCGTGAACTACTTTAAGAGAATTTCTCTGTTAATATGAACCAATGCAACCGTTTTAGAAATGCTACTGTCCTATACTTTGTTTTCCATCAAAATAAGGTAGATGCTTCTTTTTGTGGCCGCATGTTTCATCTTCCTTTATCCGTAGTAATTGTTTCCTTTTTTGCCTCTGTTAAATCAGGGATATCTATTCAACTTGTTGCTATAGCAAACTTAAATGTCTCACCGGCGACTTCACTTGATTTCAGAGTAACTGCACAAAACGAGATTGGATTTCCTATTCGTGTTGGCAGATTCGTACGTGATCTTGTGTGCGTCATGACAGGTTGGTACTTGCCTTCATCCACATGATCGTGCAGTGTGTTTTGAGATGTTGTGCTACTTGTATTGGTACTATTTTAAATAAATGTTGAATTGAAGCTATTGTATTGCTGTCTTTTCCCATTAAGTAGTGAACAAAAATGGGACCAACCTAGACATTATGCTTGTTGCTTTGTTACAACAAACTCTGCATCACCCCCTTTATAAGTAGATGGAAGCCCATGTTGTTGTTGCGCCCCCTGGAACTGTTTATGCTTTTTGTTAATCTAATGCCGCTAGTAAAATTAAGCAATGCCACTCTCAGAATTAACTACTGAATCTTATTTCAAAACTGCAACACTTGTTAGGGATTGGCGGGTTTACCATTTTTGAGGCCGCATGTTTCATCCTCCTTTATTGGCCAGTAATTGATTCCTTTTTTGCCTCTATTAAAACAGGGATATCTATTCAACTTGTTGCTATTGCGACATTTTGCTTCGCTTAATTTTGGTGGAACTGCACAAAAGGAGACCGGATTTCCATATATGTGTTGAGATCTCTTTTAGGTATTCCTCACGAGTTGTTTCAAATCTTGGTCCTGAAAGGTCAGTACCGACTTTCAATACCGACTTTCATCAGAATTAACTACTGAATCTTAGTTCAAAACTGCAACACTTGTTAGGGATCAGCGGGAGTACCATTTCTGTTAGGGATCGGCCAGAGTACATGTTTAAGAAATGTATTGTTCAGATAATGCCTCTGTTATTATATATCAGTTACAGTGTTTTACAAATGGTACTATCCTGCTTTGTAGTTCTTTCTACATGTTTAACCAAGGTATTGTTAAGATAATGTCTCTGTTAAAATGAATCAGTCGCATTGTTTTAGGAATGATACCTTTCTTCTTTGTCGTTCTTTATACATGTTGAAACAAGGCATTGTTAAGATGATGTCTCAGTTAATATGAATGCATCACACTGATTAAGAATTGCTACTCTCCTACTTTGTTTCCCATTAAGATAAGGTAGATCAGTAGATGTTTTTCTTCTGGGAGTACAAGTCATGAACCGTTATTGCTCAGTAATTGTTTCCCTTATACCTTTTGTTGCTTACGGGGATATCACAATTAAAGCTCGGTTTTATTCCGACTTTGATTTAAGTTGAACTGCACAAAAGGAGCCAATGTGTCCAAGGCAAACTGCTACATTAGTAGGTCCAGTTGGTCTTACCACTTTGTAGAAAGAAGCAGTCACTGTTTGCGCTACATTACACAAGGAATGGTCGAGAAGCTTTACAGAGTATTAGTAGACGTTGGTGACATGACTAGTCTGCAAAGAGCACATAGGAAACTCTACAACACGTGGAGTGCACTAGGCAAAAAGTGCCCAAACAAGCACAGGAAGCCAGGACAGGACTCCAAATTTGTCAGTGTCATTCTAAGCAACAATGATGGGCATCTGGGTATGGTAATCTGTTTACCGTACTTTCAGTTTGTTAGTCCACCGATTGGTGGGTTGACACTGGGGCCAATATTCATGTATGTGTTGCTGTGTCTTTGTTTTCTTGCAGCATATAAATACGATATCCACAGGGATGCTCAGCTTGATTTTAGTGGAACTGCACAAAATGTCCAGATGGTTTGTGTGCTCCATAATACTTCATCATGCACAATACATCGAATGGTTTTCTAATCATTCGTCGTCACCTTGAGACACCGGACTATATGTTTGAATGGTGCTGCCAGCGTCGGCCATTAAGAAGGGTAAGAAGAAAGACAAAAAGAGATGGCTGCTTTACTTGTGGTTTGGAGGAACACTTGGCAAACAAGTGCCCAAACAAGTACCAAGAAGCCAGGACAGGACTCCAAGTCTGTCGATGTCACTCTAAGCAACAATGATGGGGCATCTGGGTATGGTAATCTATTTACCGTACTTTCAGTTTGCTAGTCCACCGATTGGTGGGTTGACACTGGGGCCAATATTCATGTGTGTGCTGATGTGTCTTTGTTTTCTGGCAGCATATAAATACGAAATCCACAGGGATGCTCAGCTTGATTTTAGTGGAACTGCACAAAACGTTCAGATGGTTCGTGTCCTCCATAATAATACTTCATCATGCACAATACATCGAATGGTTCTCTAATCATTCGTCGTCACCTTGAGCCACCGGACTATCAGATGACAAACTGATGACAAACCCTGCCCGTTCCACAATCATAGGCATTACATATTTTGAATGGGAAAAGCTTGTCAAAGTTGACATTAGTTTAATATATTGGAATTGGAAAACCTTGTCAATTTTTGCTGATTGATGTTAGCCAGAAGACATGCATTTGATATTTTTGAGTGGAACGCCCTTTGCTGTGAGCAACGTCGATTGTTTTTTCCTATTCCTGTCTTCAGTTCAGAAGTAAATATTTACTCTGCTGAGATGCATAGTCACATGAATGTTGACTTATGTAAGATATTTTAAGAGTTTGTTCTGAATATTGTCTATGTAATGCCAGGCCTTGTGTTTGATTGCAAAGTTGAGATTGGAATGTTGTGGCATGCGGCATCACGAGTTGTTCACCGTGCCTCCTAAGAATAATGCTTCATATTGTTTGCATGTCGATCTAATGCCAGTGATTTGCTTGTTAGGAAGATCATCCTCTTCTGTTGTTTCCGTGCTTAAGAAGTTCATCGTCTTATGTTTCATTCATATCCTATACGACAAGTCGGGTTGGTTAGACGTGAAACCATATGATCTTATGACCAACTCATCATCTTAGGCCGTGATTGGATCATCGTTTTCCAACCAAAACCGCTTGTAAAACTGACGCTTGTAAATAAAAGCAGATGGTCTCGGGCGAAGCGCTTGGTTGATCGATTTTGACTAGTAAAATACACACCGGTCTCTCAAATTACATGCGTAACCCGCTGGTTGTACTTATAGACCTCGGGCCCTCGGTTTCGTTACGCCTGTATTTTATGCATTGTTTCCGGTGAGGAGTAAATTACACTTGTATCGTAATACAGTTGTGAAATAAACCATAGCTCCCAAGCGCGGCCTTACCGTTTCATGCCGTCTCAGTCTCTCGAAGGTTCTCATAGGTGTCCGATGATCCTGGCTTCCTGAATGAGCGGCGGGCGCTGTCTCAGACCATCCGTAGGGCCCGCAAGGCCCTCTCCGTCGTCCTTCGAGTTATTGCACTCGCCGTGGCGCCGAGCATTGTTAACATGGTCAATGAACATGAGGATTCAGGAGATGACTTTATTTTGACTGGTTGACAGTAGGGACCCACTAGGGCCATAGCCGTATGTACGCAAGTGCCTCCTTATTATGTACAACTAAATTTTTTTTGCTTCCTCCTGGTTTCCTGACATCACGGTCCCACACTATTGTCAACCTATGTAGTCAATAAACGAGAGAATTGCACAAGGGGCGGTCGACAGCTGTGTAACATCCCAAATTTTCAATTTGGAATGTTATACATTAGATCATCATTGCATACCATATTTTATTCTGCATTTTGGTTGATCCTAGAAAATTCTACGCAACTCAAGGACCCATGGAGAGAGTTGGGGATTTCGTTATTTTCATATTTGAGTTTTCTCAAATTTTGAGAATAGGATCATTTGATTTTATTTATTTTATCATCAATTATTTCTATTATAAAAATATGAGAGAGGGAATAAAATGACTTTCCCAAAATAGAGAAATATTGAGGATTTAATAATAAAATCAAATAAGATTTTTATTTCGGAGTTTTTCGATGTTTTATTTGAATTTAGGAAAAATGTGCGTTTTTCAAAATTGCATTTAGGGCCCAAATAAATGTTAACTTTGTCGGGCTTCATTTTAGAAGCCCGGGAAAATTTATTTTGGGATTTTTAGAGTCCATTTAGTATTTCTTTTTATTTTTCTTCCGAGCGTAACTATTTAAAAAAAAGGAACCGACCTACGGGCCGTGTCCGACTAGGACTCCCGGCCCGTAGGGGCTTTATAAGCCGGCCCACCCCGGTGGGGAAACCCTAGCCCAGCGCCCCGCCCCAGCCCCGCACCCGCCGCCGCGCCGCCCGCCGGAGCTGCCGCCCCGCCGCACGCCCGCAGAGGATCGCCGCTGCCTCATAGTCCGCGCCGCCTATTTTTTTTAGAAAACCGAACGGTTTTCCGTCGGTTTATTTTCGGTTTTTTTAGTTTTCGTTTTTTTAGATCGTTTTTTTCGGTTTAGGTTAAATAGCGAGCGTTCGCTCGTTTGTTCGTTTAAACAAACACGTTCATTGTTTAGATCTGGATAATGAACGTTCATTCGTTAATCCGTTCGTCGTTTTCTTTTCTCGGATTAAATCCGTGATTTTTCTGATTGCGATTCCTGATCCGATTTTCGTTTTAGTATAACTTTTCGCTCGTTTATCGGAATTAGGCGATTCAAGCGCCTGGAGTTTCGTCTCGAAACCCTCTATCCGTTTAACCAACTTAAACAAGATTTTGCTACTGTAAAACTTGACCTAGATCCAGATTACTAGAACGAAATTGTTTTCTTTCGCCGTTTGATTTTCGTTGCTTCGCTCGATTTGATTCTTTTTGCCAACCGGAGTTCTTAAGTTGAACCTTCTGGTTAGATCTCTTATTTGAGTTTTACCTATGCATTAGATGAGTACTTATTGTATGCTTGTTTGTTTGTTTGCGATAGAGTACCCGGAGTGCGCCGCCTGTTACTTCGAATCGTTAGGTTTCCCGGATCATCAGCAAGGCAAGTTACACTTTGATCATACCTTTTCTACTACCCAGTTTTATTGCATTAGATCAATCATCACACATTGCATGATTAGGATCTAATTAAATTGTGGGATGGGAAGTAGATGAGGTAGTACCTATTACATGTTTATTATCAAACCTTTGGGAGTTACTTCTACGTTTGCTTATTATGCCATGCTATGCTAGTAGACGTGGATTGGGTGAGTGATATCCATGACAGATGTGAGATTGTTAATTAATGGTTTATCTAAGGTGGCAACTTAAACACACATCTGGGTGGATTGAGGCACCTGGGTTGTAACGCCCCGAGACCGTTGTGCCAGGTGTCTTCGAGTTATTCGATGTTGTTGCCATGTCATTTGCTTGCGTGTTGCATCTTAACATGTCATCATGCGCATTGCATCATCATGTTTTCAAAACTTGCATTCGTCCGGGTTCTCCGAGTTCTCTCTGTTGTCCGTTCTGAGCCCAACCACACTTGCACGAGCCCGCGGCATGTCCGAAATAGTATTTTATAAGTGGCCGGAAAATGTTCTCGGAATGGGATGAGAGTTGGTGTGTGGTCTTATTTTAGTGTAGATAGACCGCCTGTCAAGTTTCATCGCATTCGGAGATCGTTTGGTGCCCGAACGGATAACTATAGCGGCAGTATAGCCGGTCTAACGTCGGACGTTTTCGGTCGCCGAAAACAGTCGCCGGGCCTCCCTCTCTTCTCTTCTCTCAGCTCGAGACCGTCTACACAGCTCACTACCTACCGCCAGGTCCAACCTAACCTCTCTCGTCAGCCCGCAGCCCCCCTCGCGCGCGTCCAAAACTTACCCGAACCCGACCCGGACAGTCGTCACCGTTGGATCCGGGTCATCCCCAAACATCTACAAAATGTCACCGTTTTCTTATTTGGTATCCCTAGCTATTTTTTTCTCGACCGTCCAATTACAATCGGAGGGACGATATAGTCTTACCCTAACCCACCTAGTATATATAGCCGATGTAATTCTAGACCAAACCCTACTTTCTAGGGATCCTCCCCTATCCACTCGTCGCCGCCGCCGCTCCACAAAATCCACATCGATCCATCCCGCATCCACCTCGTCTTCAGCCACCCACCAACCAGAGCAGCGCTCGTCCTTCCCCTCGATCCATCCCTCTGCCCAAAGCTCCTCCTTTTGCGCCTCTGCGCTCGATCCCCTTCGCCTCGTGCCACGCCACCGCCGGCAAGCTTCGCCGAAGATGACCGACGCCCCTTCTTCATCTTCCCGTGCTCTCTCCTGTTTCTCTCTCTCATCTCCCTGCCTATCTTTTTTTTCTGTCTGCAGGGAGCCCGCCATGGACGCCAGGGACGCCGTGTCCCCAAGCAGCAACAGCAGTTCCGAGCCCTGCTGCATCCCCTCGACTGAAACTTGCCGACGACCCGCAGGTGACCAGCGCCACCTCATCTCCTCCCGCGCCTCTCCTCCCATGTTGTTCCCTCTCTCCCGTTGCTCATCTCTCCCCTCATGTCTTTCCCTACAGGAGCCACGCTAGGGAACTCAAAGTCCGTGGCCGCCGGTTTGCCTCCACCCCCGCCGGAGCTGCCTCTTCTCGGTCAAGGATCCGTCCGTCCCGGCCTTCCCCGCCATCCCTCGCCGACGCTAAGCCATGGCGGACCCCCAAGACCCGTTGCTCTGCCTCGTGTCTCACCCGGACGTCCCCGCGTCATCTACGCAGCCACCTGCATCAAGCCCCTCCGCCCCGGATCCAGCCGGCCTCCTCTCCAGCTTCGCGCCAAGTCCCACCTCGCCGGAGTCTTCTCCTCGCCGCTGCGTCCGTCAAGTCCGCTGCTGCCGCTGTTTCTCTGTCGAACGAGCAAGCTCGAACCCCAGCGCCAAGTCCAGCCTGCTCGATCCCCTGCTTTAGGACCGAGTCATCGAACGATGCCGCCGCGCGTTGACCGTCCAGCTTGCCGAGGCCCAGCGCCAGATCGCTACATGGCCCAGATCTGCCAGCTCCCTGTTGGCCCAATGTGAGCAGCCCAGATCCACCTAATTCGGCCTCTGTTCCAGATCCGGCACGTGTAGTTTTTTAGGTTCCGTGTTTAACTATTTTTCTAGAGGAGAGCAGTTTTTGCAGAGAACCCCTTGCACTTCATGCATTTTAAAACTCACAAACCGTGCATCATATATAAAAACTTTATATATGAAACTTGTTTAGAATTTTGTCTAGATTCATAATATCCAACTGTCATCCATGTTTAAAATGTTTAAAATGTTGTTTGTTTAATTTTGCATAAATGCCATGCTAAAATGTTTTAATTCGTAACTAATTAACCGTAGCTCCAAATTTAACAAACTTTATATGTAAATGGGGTGGAATTTTGCCTAGTTTAACATGGTCTACTTGTTTTGCATGTTTATTAACTCTAAAATTGCGTTTAGGGCAGAACCGCACCAAATCAAAAATATGCTATGGGGATTTACCGGATTTGTTGTTTGTTGTTCCCGGCCTCATTTAAACTTGACTAGATGGTATAGTTTTGTTATGCTTCACCTCTTGCCATGTTTAAACAACATTTAATATTGTTGAGTACCTAACCGAGAGTGAACTAAATAATTGATGTGGTGTTCGGTCAATATGCAACGGAGTTGCATATTGAGCTCCACTTAATTTGTAGGATTGCTTGTGCACTTTGCCATGCCATGCCGCTTTAATCCGGACATGCATCATACTTGTTTGCGCATCATGCCATGATTCTGTGTTGGTTGTTTACTATGTTGTTTGCTTCTTTCCGGTGTGCTTCTTCGGGTTGTTTCCGGTAACGTCGTGTTTGTGAGGAACCGTTCGACTACGTCCGTTTGTCTGCTTCATGGACTCGTTCTTCTTCCTTGCGGGATCTCAGGCAAGATGACCATACCCTCGAAATCACTTCTATATTTGCTTGCTTAGTTGCTCGCTCTTTTGCTATGCCTATGCTGCGATACCTACCACTTGCTTATCATGCCTCCCATATTGTTGCACCAAGCCTCTAACCCACCTTGTCCTAGCAAACCGTTGATTGGCTATGTTACCGCTTTGCTCAGCCCCTCTTATAGCATTGTTAGTTGCAGGTGAAGATTGAAGTTTTGTTCCTTGTTGGAACATGGAGATGTTGTTCCTGGTTGGAACATGTTTACTTGTTGGGATATCACAATATATCTTATTTAATTAATGCATCTATATACTTGGTAAAGGGTGGAAGGCTCGGCCTTATGCCTGGTGTTTTGTTCCACTCTTGCCGCCCTAGTTTCCGTCATGTCGGTGTTATGTTCCCGGATTTTGCGTTCCTTACGCGGTTGGGTTATAATGGGAACCCCTTGACAATTCGCCTTGAATAAAACTCCTCCAGCAAGGCCCAACATTGGTTTTACCATTTGCCACCTAGCCTTTTCTTTCCCTTGAGTCGGCCGGCTCAAGGGTCATCTTATTTTAACCCCCCGGGCCAGTGCTTCTCTAAGTGTTGGTCCAACTGAGCGATGTCCGAGGCTACCAGGGGAAACTCTGGGCTGGCTTACCCGACGTCTTGCTCATCCGGTGTGCCCTGAGAATGAGATATGTGCAGCTCCTATCAGGATTTGTCGGCACATCTGGGTGGCTTTGCTGGTCTTGTTTTACCATTGTCGAAATTTCTTGTAACCGGGATTCCGAGTCTGATCGGGTCTTCCCGCTAGAAGTGTTGGGGAACGTAGCAGAAATTCAAAATTTTCCTACGTGTCACCAAGATCTATCTATGGAGAGACCAGCAACGAGTAGAAAGAGAGTGCATCTACATACCCTTGTAGATCGTTAAGCGGAAGCATTCAAGTGAACGGGGTTGATGGAGTCGTACTCGTCGTGATTCAAATCACCGATGATCCTAGTGCCGAACGGACGGCACCTCCGCGTTCAACACACGTACAGCCCGGTGACGTCTCCCATGCCTTGATCCAGCAAGGAGAGAGGGAGAGGTTGAGGAAGACTCCATCCAACAGCAGGACAACGGCGTGGTGGTGGTGGAGGAGCGTGGCAATCCAGCAGGGCTTCGCCAAGCACCATGGGAGAGGAGGAGTAGGGAGAGAGGTAGGGCTGTGCCAGAACTTCGTGTGTAGCTCCCATGCGCCTCCCCACTATATATAGGGGTGGAGGGGCTGGTTTCTTGCCCTCCAAGTCCATTGGGGCGTTGGCCAAGGTGGGAGGAAAGAAATCTCATTATTTCCTTCCCCACCGATTGTTATCCCCCCTTTTTAGGGATCTTGATCTTATCCCTTCGGGATATGATCTTATTCCTTCAAAGGGGGGATCTTGGTGCGCCTTGACCAGGGGTGTGGGGCCTTGCCCCCACTACCCACGTCCATGTGGGTCCCCCCATGCAGGTGGGCCCCACTCCGGAACCTTCTAGAACCTTCCCGGTACAATACCGAAAAATCCCGAACATTTTCCGGTGGCCAAAATAGGACTTCCCATATATAAATCTTTACCTCCGGACCATTCCGGAACTCCTCGTGACGTCCGGGATCTCATCCGGGACTCCGAACAACATTTGGTAACCACATACAAACTTCCTTTATAACCCTAGCGTCATCGAACCTTAAGTGTGTAGACCCTACGGGTTCGGGAGACATGTAGACATGACCGAGACATTCTCCGGTCAATAACCAATAGCGGGATCTGGATACCCATGATGGATCCCACATGTTCCACGATGATCTCATCGGATGAACCACGATGTCAAGGACTTAATCAATCACGTATTCAATTCCCTTTGTCTCTCGGTATGTTACTTGCCCGAGATTCGATCGTCGGTATCCAATACCTTGTTCAATCTCGTTACCGGCAAGTCACTTTACTCATTCCGTAACACATCATCTCGTGATCAACTCCTTGGTCACATTGCGCATATGATGATGTCCTACCGAGTGGGCCCAGAGATACCTCTCCGTTTACACGGAGTGACAAATCCCAGTCTCGATCCGCATAAAACAATAGATACTTTCGGAGATACCTGTAGTGCACCTTTATAGTCACCCAGTTACGTTGTGACGTTTGATACACCCAAAGCACTCCTACGGTTTCCAGGAGTTACACGCTCTCATGGTCGAAGGAAGAGATACTTGACATTGGCAAATGAACTACACGATCTTTTGTGCTAGTCTTAGGATTGGGTCTTGTCCATCACATCATTATCCTAATGATGTGATCCCGTTATCAACGACATCCAATGTCCATAGCCAGGAAACCATGACTATCTGTTGATCACAACGAGCTAGTCAACTAGAGGCTCACTAGGGACATATTGTGGTCTATGTATTCACACGTGTATTACGATTTCCGGATAATACAGTTATAGCATGAATAAAAGACAATTATCATGAACAAGGAAATATAATAATAATACTTTTATTATTGCCTCTTGGGCATATTTCCAACAAGAAGGTCTATTCCTTCGTTGACCGTGAGAGCTTGTCATGGGCTAAGTTGGGACACCCCTGCAGGGATTTGAACTTTCGAAAGCCGTGCCCGTGGTTATGGGTAGATGGGAATTTTTTTTAATGTCCGGTTGTAGAAAACCTGAAGTTGACCTTAATTAAAATGAATCAACCGCGTGTGTACCGTGATGGTCTCTTTCCGGCGGAGTCCGGGAAGTGAACACGGTGTTGGAGTTATGCTTGACGTAGGTTGTTTTAGGATCACTTCTTGATCATACTTGTATCGACCGTGCTTTGCCTTCTCTTCTCGCTCTCATTTGCATATGTTAGCCACCATATATGCTAGTCGCTTGCTGCAGCTCCACCTCATACCTTTTACCTTACCCATAAGCTTAAATAGTCTTGATCGCGAGGGTGCGAGATTGCTGAGTCCTTGTGGCTCACAGATACTTCCAAAACCAGCTTGCAGGTGCCAATGAGTCCGTGCAGATGACGCAACCAAGCTCAGGAGGAGCTCGATGAAGACCTTGTCCTTTGTGTTGTTTCGTTCTAGTTGATCAGTAGTGCAGCCCAGTTGGGGTCGATCGGGGACCTTTGTCGCATTTGGGGTTCTTCTTTTATTTTGGTTCCGTAGTCGGACCTTGATTGTATTTGGATGATGTAATGCTTTATTCATGTACTGTGTGAAGTGGCGATTGTAAGCCAACTATGTATCTTTTTCCTTATGTATTACATGGGTTGTGTGAAGATTACCTCACTTGCGACATTGCTTTCAATGTGGTTATGCCTCTAAGTCGTGCTTCGACACGTGGGAGATATAGCCGCATCGAGGGCGTTACAAGTTGGTATCAGAGTCTTCCCCGACCTTAGGAGCCCCTTTGCTTGATCGTTTTTAGCGGCCGAGTTGTGTCTAGAAAAATGTTTTGAGTCATTTAGGAATTATATATCGGAGAGTTTAGGAATTCTTTTTACTCCCCAGTCTCCTCATCGCTCTGGTTAGGCATCCTGACGTAGAGTTTTGACTCTTCTCTTCTCAAATTTCACTAAAAAAAATTTAGGATCACGCGGGTATCTTGGAATCATTCCGATGGTTTTATGATGAGAACATTGTCTTGGTGCCTCCTGTCAGGGGTTTTGTGGAAGTGTCCCGGGGAGTTGAGCTCTGAGGTGTTGTCGTCATAATTTTATTGTTGAAGTTCTAGAATACCTGAGTTTAGTACGCCGACATTGAAAATCTCTTTTATGTAGTTTGTTGGTGAGATAACCTCGACGCCACCCAGTACTGGGGCGGGAGTTCAGGAGTATCGCCATAACTTGTATAACGGATGCTTTTCAAAGGTTGAGGTAGATGATTTCCGAAGGTTTCTTGGTTATGTGTTGAAGGATGGATACAGCTGGATGTAGGATTTGCTAGTTTTGGGTGAGATATTATGCTTCCCCTGTATCCCCAACACCTGATTGCATAACCGGAAAATTTCGGGAGTTTATAAGTGGGAATTCAAGTAGCTCTTAGTATATCTTTCCGACGGATATATGATATGAAATTGGGGTTCGACGTCTAGTGGTCCGCCTATTCACTGTCGGTTTTACAGTGGTCTTGTTGTGTCTTAAAGAGTCCTTGGCTATGCCGACTCGGGGATGCTTCGTATGTCATGTGCACTGCCTTGTACATGATGGTGCTGTACGATCGAGCCCGTGTAGGCCCCACCACGAAAACTTCGAACGAATTCTCTATCATATGTTTGTTCTGGCTTATTCTGCAAGCCAATCCTTGTTTTGTTTTGAGTTGTGGTATTCGAGTTGCTTCGAAGTCAAATGTTGATTCCATACCTTTTCCTAAATGTTGTTCTCATATTTCTATGTGAATACCAATCCTTCTTGATCATCAAGATTGTTTTTGTCAATCCTTTTAACCGGTGTGCTTCTCTTCAAGTGGATCCGATAATTTCAACATCTGCAAGATTCAATCTTAGCTTTCTAAACGGTGTTCGTTCATCCATCCCAAGTTGTCTTTGTTGTCCCTCCCTCCCACCCTTGTTTCTTAAGGACTCAGATTCCTTAGTCAAGTATCCATGGTATCGATGGAAGTCTCTCCATTCTTTTCCATCAATATTCTTATCCGGTGTTCTCATGAAGATGCTCTACTCGTTTGTCATTCTTCATTCTTTGTTTCTTCTCTTCTCCGGTGGTTTCAATTCAAGCTTTCGGTGTTGATCATATCTTTTTCCTCGTTTCAAATGCCTTCTCATAACGGTGCACCTCTTAATCATTCACTTCTCGCTATTCATTTGTTCCGGAGAGCTCAAGATATTTCAAAGATTCATGTTACCACTCTGCTTTCGTTCAAACTCTTTTGAGGACGTTATATCATTTAAGCCTTTTTAATTCAACCGGTGCAATCTCTCTCTTTAAATCATTTCAACGGTGTTTCTTTTGAGTGGGCCCTAACCCACAGGTCTTTCCCAGGATCTTACCTGACTCTTCTTATTTTCTTGGAGTTATTCTCAATTCTTTTTCAAAAGTTTGACATAAGAATGGATTATCATCAGTCAAATTTATTTCTCCAAGATCTTTCAAATTCTTCTCATCGTTGGCTCAACTTTTCCATTCTTCATTCCGGTGTGTCTCAACAATTCATGGTGGTGTTTCTCATCGTCATTCTCAGATTTTGAAGACCGAAGAAGTGTTTTCCTCTAAATCTTGGTTCGCTCTCTTGAAGATTCATGACTCTAGCTTGTTGCCATCCTCTCATAATTCTCTTCGGTTGTGAGATTTCTTTTCACCTATCAGGAGCTATTCAAGAGTCATCTCAGTTTGTTATCCGGAGTCCATCATCTAAGATTTGTTCATTCTCACCTTTCAGCTCTCTTTCTCTAAATCTTACAGGTGCATCGTCCAAGTGATCTCTAATCAGTTCGTGATCTCTTCGTTCTCATGGATCTAAATTCTCTCAAGCATCTTCGTTTATTTGCTAATCCTTCCCGATGTTTCTTCATGTTTTATTCGTTCTTTTTCAATTCTTACGGTGGTTCGTTCAAGAGTGCTTCTTTTTCGCTATCATATCAATTTATTCGTTGTTTCTATCCTACCGGTGGTTCGTTGAAGATTTTCTCGAGTTTATGAGTTATCTCTCTTAATCTTTTCTACGAGAATAAGTAATATGCCAAATACGTTGATTGTCATCAATTTAAATTGGTGAAGGATAAGCATAATGTAATTCTTATTCTTGTTTCATCAAGTAAATTCAATTCTTTATTCCAGAGGTTCATCGTATCACATTCTCAGTTCGAGATGCTTCATCTTTCTTTTCCAGAGTTCCTAGATTTTCCGCATTATCTCGTCGCGAAGATCCATCTAAATCATTACAAGGATTCACCTTGTGTTTTCAACTTCTCTTTCCTTCCGTTTGATCATTCTTTTGTTTACCGGAGTTCTTCATGGAGGCTCTACATGATGGTTCATCAAGGATTCAATTTCTACTCGAAGTGTTCATTGAGATTCTTTTCAGAGGAGTTCAAGCATTGTTCATCTTGTAATCCGGAGTGCAATTCTTCCTATCTAATGTTTTGAGGTGGTGTTATGTCAGTCTTGATAATGTGAGTTCATGTTTCATGATTCACATGTTGTTAAGAATGAGGTATTTTAAATCCATCAATCTCTTCGTTGGAAAAATCTTGGGTTATAGTTCACCTAAAGCATTCCCTAAGGTTTGTTGCTACCTATGGTGCTCATAAATGACCCAAGTTTTTCATTTATCCTTCCAGTGAAATAGTTTCTCGTCTCCTTGCTGATATCAATCCAATCTATTGGTTCCGTTAGTGGCAAAAATTTCACCTCATAGTTTTGATATGTTTTTCCATAAGCCCACTACAAACTTATTCGTTTTGTTGTTGGTCTTTCCCAACAACTACGTTTTAACCTTCTTGGAAAGGTGCCTTCCAAGATCATTGGTGGCAGAAGTTGTCATTTTCTTCTCAATTCCTTCTTTTTCATCTATCTATCTTCTATTTCTTTCTCCCGGAGGTCTTGTGATGTTGCTCTTTTCAATCATCATCTCGAATTGTGAAGATCATGATCTTTTCTTGCTTATCCTTTTAACCGGAGTGTGTGCCCGCTGCTCATGTTCTTTTCATCTTATCAAGTCTTGTATCACTTTTCAAACGGAGTGTTGTCCGAATTGGTTCTTCCTTGTTCCTCGTTCCTAACGGAGTGCTTTCCAACTTCCATCACCTCCGTGGTATTATTCCTTCCAAGTTGTTCAACTTTTGAAGGTTCTTTGGTTTTTCACTCGTTTGTCGAAGAAGCAACTTAGTTTTACCTCTTCTCTTTCTCTCCCGTTTTCCCTCCGGTGTCATTCTAGATCTCGGGACGAGATCCTCTCGTAGTGGTGGAGTGTTGTAACGCCCCGAGACCGTTGTGCCAGGTGTCTTCGAGTTATTCGATGGTGTTGCCATGGCATTTGCTTGCGTATTGCATCTTAACATGTCATCATGTGCATTGCATCATCATGTTTTCAAAACTTGCATTCGTCCGGGTTCTCCGAGTTCTCTCTGTTGTCCGTTCTGAGCCCAACCACACTTGCACGTGCCCGCGGCATGTCCGAAATAGTATTTTATAAGTGGCCGGAAAATGTTCTCGGAATGGGATGAGAGTTGGTGTGTGGTCTTATTTTAGTGTAGATAGACCGCCTGTCAAGTTTCATCGCATTCGGAGATCGTTTGGTGCCCCAACGGATAACTATAGCGGCAGTATACCCGGTCTAACATCGGACATTTTCGGTCTCCGGAAACAGTCGCCGGGCCTTCCTCTCTTCTCTTCTCTCAGCTCGAGACCGTCTACACAGCTCACTACCTACCGCCAGGTCCAACCTAACCTCTCTCGTCAGCCCGCAGCCCCCCTCGCGCGCGTCCAAAACTTACCCGAACCCGACCCGGACAGTCGTCACCGTTGGATCCGGGTCATCCCCAAACATCTACAAAATGTCACCGTTTTCTTATTTGGTATCCCTAGCTTTTTTTTTTCTCGATCGTCCAATTACAATCGGAGGGACGATATAGTCTTACCCTAACCCACCTACTATATATAGCCGATGTAATTCTAGACCAAACACTACTTTCTAGGGATCCTCCCCTATCCACTCGTCGCCGCCGCCGCTCCACCAAATCCACATCGATCCATCCCGCATCCAACTCGTCTTCAGCCACCCACCAACCAGAGCAGCGCTCGTCCTTCCCCTCGATCCATCCCTCTGCCCAAAGCTCCTCCTTTTGCGCCTCTGCGCTCGATCCCCTTCGCCTCGTGCCACACCACCGCCGGCAAGCTTCGCCGAAGATGACCGACGCCCCTTCTTCATCTTCCCGTGCTCTCTCCCGTTTCTCTCTCTCATCTCCCTGCCTATCTTTTTTTTCTGTCAGCAGGGAGCCCGCCATGGACGCCAGGGACGCCGTGTCCCCAAGCAGCAACAGCAGTTTCGAGCCCTGCTGCATCCCCTCGACTGAAACTTGCCGACGACCCACAGGTGACCAGCGCCACCTCATCTCCTCCCACGCCTCTCCTCCCATGTTGTTCCCTCTCTCCCGTTGCTCATCTCTCCCCTCATGTCTTTCCCTACAGGAGCCACGCTAGGGAACTCAAAGTCCGTGGCCGCCGGTTTGCCTCCACCCCCGCCGGAGCTGCCTCTTCTCGCGCGCCGGTCAAGGATCCGGCTGTCCCGGCCTTCCCCGCCATCCCTCGCCGACGCTAAGCCATGGCGGACCCCCAAGACCCGTTGCTCTGCCTCGTGTCTCACACGGACGCCCCCGCATCATCTACGCAGCCACCTGCATCAAGCCCCTCCGCCCCGGATCCAGCCGGCCTCCTCTCCAGCTTCGCGCCAAGTCCCACCTCGCCGGAGTCTTCTCCTCGCCGCTGCGTCCGTCAAGTCCGCTGCTGTCGCTGTTTCTCTGTCGAACGAGCAAGCTCGAACCCCAGCGCCAAGTCCAGCCTGCTCGATCCCCTGCTTCAGGACCGAGTCGTCGAACGATGCCGCCGCGCGTTGACCGTCCAGCTTGCCGAGGCCCAGCGCCAGATCGCTACATGCCCAGATCTGCCAGCTCCCTGTTGGCCCAATGTGAGCAGCCCAGATCCACCTAATTCGGCCTCTGTTCCAGATCCGGCCCGTGTAGTTTTTTTAGGTTCTGTGTTTTAGCTATTTTTCTAGAGGAGAGCAGTTTTTGCAGAGAACCCCTTGCACTTCATGCATTTTAAAACTCACAAACCGTGCATCATATATAAAAACTTTATATATGAAACTTGTTTAGAATTTTGTCTAGATTCATAATATCCAACTGTCATCCATGTTTAAAATGTTTAAAATGTTGTTTGTTTAATTTTGCATAAATGCCATGCTAAAATGTTTTAATTCATAACTAATTAACCATAGCTCCAAATTTAACAAACTTTATATGTAAATGGGGTGGAATTTTGCCTAGTTTAACATGGTCTACTTGTTTTGCATGTTTATTAACTCTAAAATTGCGTTTAGGGCAGAACCGCACCAAATCAAAAATATGCTATGGGGATTTACCGGATTTGTTGTTTGTTGTTCCCGGCCTCATTTAAACTTGACTAGATGGTATAGTTTTGTTATGCTTCACCTCTTGCCATGTTTAAACAACATTTAATATTGTTGGGTACCTAACTGAGAGTGAACTAAATAATTGATGTGGTGTTCGGTCAATATGCAACGGAGTTGCATATTGAGCTCCACTTAATTTGTAGGATTGCTTGTGCACTTTGCCATGCCATGCCGCTTTAATCCGGACATGCATCATACTTGTTTGTGCATCATGCCATGATTCTGTGTTGGTTGTTTACTATGTTGTTTGCTTCTTTCCGGTGTGCTTCTTTGGGTTGTTTCCGGTAACGTCGTGTTTGTGAGGAACCGTTCGACTACGTCCGTTTGTCTGCTTCATGGAATCATTCTTCTTCCTTGCGGGATCTCAGGCAAGATGACCATACCCTCGAAATCACTTCTATCTTTGCTTGCTTAGTTGCTCGCTCTTTTGCTATGCCTATGCTGCGATACCTACCACTTGCTTATCATGCCTCCCATATTGTTGCACCAAGCCTCTAACCCACCTTGTCCTAGCAAACCGTTGATTGGCTATGTTACCGTTTTGCTCAGCCCCTCTTATAGCGTTGTTAGTTGCAGGTGAAGATTGAAGTTTTGTTCCTTGTTGGAACATGGAGATGTTGTTCCTGGTTGGAACATGTTTACTTGTTGGGGTATCACAATATATCTTATTTAATTAATGCATCTATATACTTGGTAAAGGGTGGAAGGCTCGGCCTTATGCCTGGTGTTTTGTTCCACTCTTGCCACCCTAGTTTCCGTCATATCAGTGTTATGTTCCTGGATTTTGCGTTCCTTACGCGGTTGGGTTATAATGGGAACCCCTTGACAATTCGCCTTGAATAAAACTCCTCCAGCAAGGCCCAACATTGGTTTTACCATTTGCCACCTAGCCTTTTCTTTCCCTTGAGTCGGTCGGCTCAAGGGTCATCTTATTTTAACCCCCCGGGCCAGTGCTTCTCTAAGTGTTGGTCCAACTGAGCGATGTCCGAGGCTACCAGGGGCAACTCTGGGCTGGCTTACCCGACGTCTTGCTCATCCGGTGTGCCCTGAGAACGAGATATGTGCAGCTCCTATCGGGATTTGTCGGCACATCTGGGTGGCTTTGCTGGTCTTGTTTTACCATTGTCGAAATGTCTTGTAACCGGGATTCCGAGTCTGATCGGGTCTTCCCGCTAGAAGGTCTATTCCTTCGTTGACCGTGAGAGCTTGTCATGGGCTAAGTTGGGACACCCCTGCAGGGATTTGAACTTTCGAAAGTCATGCCCGCGGTTATGGGCAGATGGGAATTTGTTAATGTCCGGTTGTAGAAAACCTGAAGTTGACATTAATTAAAATGAATCAACCGCGTGTGTTACCGTGATGGTCTCTTTCCGGCGGAGTCCGGGAAGTGAACACGGTGTTGGAGTTATGCTTGACGTAGGTTGTTTTAGGATCACTTCTTGATCATACTTGTATCGACTGTGCTTTGCCTTCTCTTCTCGCTCTCATTTGCATATGTTAGCCACCATATATGCTAGTCGCTTGCTGCAGCTCCACCTCATACCTTTTACCTTACCCATAAGCTTAAATAGTCTTGATCGCGAGGGTGCGAGATTGCTGAGTCCTTGTGGCTCACAGATACTTCCAAAACCAGCTTGCAGGTGCCGATGAGTTTGTGCAGATGATGCAACCAAGCTCAGGAGGAGCTCGATGAAGACCTTGTCCTTTGTGTTGTTTCGTTCTAGTTGATCAGTAGTGGAGCCCAGTTGAGGTCGATCAGGGACCTTTGTCGCATTTGGGGTTCTCCTTTTATTTTGGTTCCGTAGTCGGACCTTGATTGTATTTGGATGATGTAATGCTTTATTCATGTACTGTGTGAAGTGGCGATTTTAAGCCAACTATGTATCTTTTTCCTTATGTATTACATGGGTTGTGTGAAGATTACCTCACTTGCGACATTGCTTTCAATGCGGTTATGCCTCTAAATCGTGCTTCGACACGTGGGAGATATAGCCGCATCGAGGGCGTTACATGGGTATTCTAGGACTTGCCTGTTTTCTTTTGGACCGTCACCCAGGCTCAAAGGAATCATAAGACTATTCATACTAGAAACTTCCGTGTGCAGCCACAAGCTATTATGGGCTCTAGCATAGTTGACTAAGTCGTGCAAACTCTTACAGTGGTAGACTAGCAGATGTAGGGGATGTAGGTGGTACGGTCTACCCGATCGTAAGGTGCTAGCGCTTCTGAAAGACTATGTCTCGGTCATCCGTCTTCTCAAACACCATGTAGTGCGAGAAACCAAACGGAGGCGATTGAGTCTTGTGGGGAAAAGTGCGCAAACCTCTGCAGAGTGTAACAAACTAATCATGGTTAGCCATGTCCCCTGTTATGGACATCTTGAGTATCTAGTACTTGGATTTTCATGTGAATCTCAACATGTTACTCTAAATTAATTTTGTTGGGTTATGTTTAATGATGATGTTTAATTGGGATTGAGAATGCTGTCAACCATTCTCAATGTTTAACAACCACCATGATAGTAATTAAATTTTATTCCTTTGAAGTAGGGAAAAATTGGCTTTACGCAAAAAAACTGTAACCATAGAGCTTTCCACCAGCCAAATATGCATATAGTATAGCTGTTCATTCCATTACTCTCTATGTGTTACCTTGCCAGCATATTCCATGTGCTAACCCGTTTCGGGCTGCAACGTTAATGTTGCAGACTTTTCAGACGACGATTAAGGAGTTTTTAGGTCTTGGTTCTATACTCAGTGATGCCGTTGGAGTTGATGGACTCACTTATCTTCCAAGCCTTCCGTTGTTATCATTATTAGATGACCTTAAGCCATATTTATTGTAATAAGTTCTCTTTTGAGACACTCGATGTAATAAGTGTGTGATTGCTACTCTGCTATAAATCCTCTGAGTACTGTGTGGTGTCAGCATTACTGATCCAGGTATGACACCGGAGCACAGAGATCAGACTGTTTAAGGTCTGGTCGCTACAAGCTGGGACCAAGCAGCTCGAGCAGTATTTGTGTTTTTGAGGCATGAGCACTGCAGAGTTTTTCTTGGCGATGTTTTTGTTGTTGTTCAGAGGAGAGTAGGGTATTAACTGGGCGGGTTGTGTCCCGTCTAGGCCAGGACAAATATCCAACCCAGTTATTAATTTTTTTTCAAGATGAAAATGGCTAGCCCAGCTATACGCTTTTTTGAGGAATACCCAGGCAAGGTCAACTTGTTATTCTCTGCCCCGCTGGGCTGCAAATCTTTCCTAGGAGGGATGAATTAGGCTTAACAGGAAAATGGGCTTTAAAAAATAATAAAAGGGATGTAATTATAAAAACTGGGCAGTAACTATAAAAAATGCACCAAGCACGGAATTAGTTTATAAAATATTATTTATGGATTTTGAAATCTTAATTTTTAATTGTTGCGCGCGCAATGTTTCGTTAGATCTTTACGTAATAAAAATTTATATTTAATCTGACTAGAAATTTCGGGATAAAAATATTTCAGATCCCATCAAAATGTGGGAAATTTTATTGAATTTTGTCTTGAACGGTTGGTTGAAATTATTAATCGTTGTCCTAGCTAGAAAATGGGCTGTACTTTTAACAAACTGTAAATGGGCTGTAGTAAATTACATTAGAATTCAAAAATGGGTTGTACATTCTTACAAATCGCAAATGGGCTATAAGTTCTCTCAAGTGTGGGCCTACTAAGTTGACGCGTCCCCTAAAAAAGAAGTTTACGTGTATGCAAGGCTTTGTCAACTTATTATAGTCAACACACGGTTCTAGCAGCAGTGGTCGCTGGATGTCCATCCAACGGATGCCGTGCTTCTTCTTCAATCTCGGATATTCTAGCTTCACCCGCCCAAAAAATGAGTCCTCCCCCTGACATCTGGGCGCACTGTTTCGGAAGCTGACCCGTGGGCCTACTAAGTTGACGCGTATCAAGGGCTTTGTCAACTTAGTCAACATGAATGATTCTAGCTGTAGTGACCATACGATGTCCATCCAACGGTCGTAGTGCTTCTTCAACCTCTGGTCTTCTTGCTCCAGCCGCCCAAAGCAGCGCCGGTCGTGCCGCGTGCTCCTGCCTCCCCTGGCTGGCTGTGATGCCGCGGAGGCCTCACCGCCCCCTACTACTCCCACCGCTGGCCAGGCCATCCCTCTACTTACCCACACCCCCTGTTATTCTGCGGCGACGGTATCCTCACACCGCAGCCGAACCAGTGAACCCTCGTACTCCTCTCCGTGCGGGCTTCCACTGCCGCGTCTTCCCCGGCTCCGCGTTGTCCCCTTCCTAGGCCTCACCGTCGTCCACCGCCCTGATGCTCTCGGCGCGGCGTGGTCAACGTGGTCAAGGAACGGCTTCCATCGGACATGGACTGTACGTGGAGAGGCTGACAGCTGGGTCCACGACAGCAGCAAGGAAGTGCCTCCTTATTACACGGAAAATAATGATTCCTCCACCTGACAGCAGGGACCCATCGGACGGGCCACCGTATTTCGCGAAAAAAAACGTTTGCCCCCTGACTGCTGGGACCCACCGGATGGGCCACCGTATTGCGCGAAAAAAACGTTCCCCCCGCTGTCAGCTCGGACCCACCAGAAGTGCCTTCTTATTACGGACAAAAAAATGAATACTCTCCCTACTGGTTGGGACCCACCTTGGTGGGAGGCTGACTTGTGGGCCTACTTAGTTGAAGGGGACGGAGTGCTTTCTCAACTTAGTCAATATGAACGATTCTAGCTCGAGTGACCGTACGATGTCCATCCAACGGCCGTAGTGCTTCTTCAACCTCTGGTCTTGTTGCTCCAGCCGCCCAAAGTAGCGCCGGTCGTGCCGCATGCTCCTGTCTCCCGTGGACGGCTGTGCTGCCGCGGAAGCCTCACCGCCCCCTACTATACCCACCGTTGGCCAGGCCCTGCGGCGACGGCAGCCTCACACTGCAGCCGAACTAGTGAACCCTCGTACTCCTCTCCGCGCGGGCATCCACTGTCGCATCTTCCCCGGCTCCGCGTCGTCCCCTTCCTAGGCATCGCCGTCGTCCACTGCCCTGGTGCTCTCGGTGCGGCATGGTCAATGTGGTCTAGGAACGGCTTCCATCGGACGTGGACTGTACGTGGAGAGGCTGACAGCTGGGTCCACGGCCGCAGCAAGGAAGTGCCTCCTTATTACGCGCAAAATAATTTTTTCTCCACCTGACAGCAGGGACCCACCAGACGGGCCACCGTATTTCACGAAAAAAACGTTTCCCCCTGACTGCTGGGACCCACCAGCTACATCTGTGCACGCAAGAAGTGCGTCCGAAAAAAAAACAATTCGCCCCCCTGACTGTTGGGACCCACCAGCTACATGTTCAAAGGCAAGGAAGTGCCTAACAGTCGGGACCCACCTGGTCGAAGCGTACGTAGCGTTGTCATTCTGGTCGCGAACGTGTACGTACATACTGGTCGATGTAGAGGCGCACACGTGTCGTAGTAGAGGCGCGCACGTAGCATGTACACGTACGTACAGCGGCCAGTGTGCAAGAAAGAAAATACGGCCACATACGTACATATGGGCAGGGTCTCGAACGCCTACTCGCGCATACGTACGGCCAGGGCTCGTGTACATGGCTGGGTTGGAACGGAGAAACAGCATCGTCGTCGTGTTTATGGGGAGCCAACCGGCTGGGTCGGAACGGAATGCGTCGTCGTGTTCATCGGGAGGGCTTGGACGGAACAACCAATGGAAACGAGGCCTGGCGTACCGCAGAACGGAGAAACGGCCTTGTGTTCGACCGGCCACGTTCGAAATAGGATCCTGTTCATCGGGAGGGGTCTGGCGTACCGCAAAACGGAGGAAACGGACCTCCTACGGTCGAAACGGGGGTCCTGTTGATCGGGAGGGGTGTGGCGTACCGCAAAAACGGAGGAAACTGACTTGTGTTGGAGCGCTACGGTCGAAACGGGGGTCCTATTCATCGGGAGGGGTCTGGCGTACCGCAAAACGGGACTCCACGGGATACTGTTCATCTCCACTGTCGACCCCCTCCAGTTTCCACGGACTACTGTTCATCCACCGTCGACCTCCACCAGCCTCCACCTGCGACTGTTCATCCAGCCTCCACCGCGTGCCACTCCACCGGCTATTGTTCAACCAGCCCTCTCCACGGGCTCCTGTTCAACCACCCCTCCACGGGCTACTGTTCATCCAGCCCTCCACCTTCTACTGTTCATCCTGCCCTCCACGGGGTGGTCCTGTTCATCCTGCCCTCCATGGGGTCCTGTTCATCCAGCCCCAACCGGCTCGAACGGTCGGGGTCCTGTTCATCCACTCCCACCGTGAACTGTTCATCCAAACCCCCAAGCAACGCTCACTATTCATCCAGAGGCAACGCCACAGGGTCCTGTTCATCCACCCCCACCGGGAACTGTTCATCCAAACCCCCCAGCAACGCTCACTGTTCATCCAGAGGCAGCATTGATCGGCTTCAGTTAGCAGCAGTAGCGAAGGAATCGCTCGATCGGGTTTAGTTAACAGCCATCGATCGACCGCTCGGGTTCAGTAACGCGTAGCCTGCAATGCAATCGCTCGGGTTCAGTTAGAGCCCAACGCCTCGCTCGGGTTCAGCTAAAGCCCAACGCCTCGCACCCACGCGCGTGCGTGCGTGTATGAGAGAAACGCGTATCGCTCGGGCCCGACCACCCACCGTAACCGGGAACACCCCGATATTTTCCTCGCCCTCGCTTCTACCATGGTTTTTTCCGTCATGGACGGCCCAAAGAATGTCATGCAGCTGCGTCTCCGGCCCGCCCAGGATGAAAAGCCCATTTTCTGTCATCATTTTTTGTCACAGAAGTAGGACCCCACCACATCTACGACGATACCGTGTTTTGTCAAAATTATTTTCATAGAAGTGTCATAAGTATGACAGAATTTTTTTTCGTTCAGCCCAAAATGTCACGGATGTGTCTTTTTTTGTAGTGGAGGGGGCCACAACCCACCAGGGCGCTCCCGGGGGACCAGGCGCGCCCGGGTTGGTTGTGCCCACCTCAGTGGCCTCCCGCACCCCCTCTTCGCCCTATAAATTCCCAAATATTCCAAAAACCCTCGGGGTAACCCTAGATCAGAAGTTCCACCGCCGCAAGGCTCTGTAGCCACCGAAAACCAATATAGACCCCGTTCCGGCACTCTGCCGGAGGGGGAAATCAACATCGGTGGCCATCTTCACCTGGCCATATTCATATTGCTACTGAAAATTATTATGAGAGAGGAACTTATGATTCATGATGCTCTTGTTATGTTTCAATCCTTATCTTTTATGCGAGCATCATTGAAATCATCATGCCTAGCTAAAATGCATTAAAGAAAAGCGCTTGTTGGGAGACAACCCAACCCTTTTACCTACTGTTTTTGTGTGTTCACATGATTAGGCTACTGTATTAATCATGTTTTATTGCTTTCGTTTCAATAAAGTGCCAAGTAAGACCTTTGGGATGGTCTATGGTGATTGTTGATTTGATCTTGCTGAAAAATAGAAACTTTTGCGCTCAGGAAAATAATTCTCATTTTTAACAGAAGCATGATAAAATGCTGATTCGTTTTGCATAAGATTAATATACAAATTGCCCATGTTATCCTAATTTTTCAGAATTTTCGGAGTAGCAGAAGTGTGGTTGGAGTACACATTACTAAAGACTGCTCTGTTTTTGACAGATTCTGTTTTCAATGCATAGTTTGCTTGTTTTCTAGTTTCTACAGCTTATATTGCTCAATATAAATTGTGGAAATGATATGCTACAGTAGGCATTGTGTGGAAACAATTATGAATCTTGTCTTTGACGGTACCAAATTGAAATGGTTTGCTCTTTATCATACTAACCTATCTCACGGAGTTCGATTCAGTTTTGTGTGATTGAAGTTTTTCAAGTTTTGGGTGAGATATTGTAACGTCCCGGTTGTAACATTCCATAATTGTAACTCCAACTCTTGCCATTTCTGGCAGTGTTATATGTTATATCCTCCGTGGTTGGGTTTTGTCCTTGTTTTGCTTTTTATCTTGTCATATTTCTTTTTGCCACTTATTGTTGCATCTTGGCCTCATCATAGTGTTGCACTTGTGCTTCTTGTCATGTTGCATGTCATCATGCTCATCTTGTACATTGTGTGTTTCATGCATGTTATGTTATTGCTTGACCCATGTGTGATCCATGCATGACCACCTCCTTGCATCACCTCTTCCCTCCTCCTGTTTCTTTTATTTGGCAAGTGCCATTTTCCCTACTCCATTAATGTTCAAAACTTCCTCACAATTCAGTCATCATGTCCTAAACCTCTCTGTCAAATGTCAGCCTTATCTAAGTTGTTTTGGTTAGGGTTTAAAATGGTTCAAGTTTGGATTTAATTCAAACTTGAATTATTTTACTTCCTTTAAAAAAGTCCAAACCAATTTTATTAAATAGAGCACAATTCCAGGAGCTTGAGCATATTTTCATTATTCTCATACTCCTCTCCATTTCCCCTGTGCTTTTCTTTTTCATTTACTGTTTGAGGAAAAAGAAAGGAAGCAGCAGCAAGGGCAGCCAGCAGCTTACCTGGGCCTCGGCCACCAGGCCGGCCCAGATAACCCCGCGCCAACAGGCCAGCGCGCCAGCCAGCCGGCTCAGCCACCCGCGCCCGCCTCTTCCTTTTCTCACCCACGCGCGCGCCAACCCCTGCTAGCCTCTAGCCACGTGGACACTCTGGCCCCGCTAGTCAGCGCCTCCCAGTAGCACCACACCCACCTTTTCCCCCTCCTCTCACCGTCGCCATGGGGACCGCGAGCACGAGCGTGTCAGCATGCTCCACCAGCTCGCCCTAGCCCCTTTTAAACCCCTCTCCTTGCCTTGCCGCTCCGCTAGGGTTCCCTCTTCCCCTCGTTGCCGCCGCCAGGCCACCTAACCCACCAGATCCATTGTTCTCCACCGTGCCCGAGCGCATCTAAGAGCACGGCCTCTTTGCCGGCGTGTACCCCTCCGACGTCCGCCTCGCCAACCGTGTACCTCGTCTTCCCCGACGTCGACTACGTTCCCATCGTCATCTAGGTGGATCCGAGAACCCCTGCAACGACCTCTTCTTCCTCATCTATGACTCCGGCCACCGTACGTGTTCGATCGCCGCCATCGCCGTCTACGTCCACCTCCCGACAAACCAAGCGCTCCACCGTGCTTGTGGTGAGCACGCGCATCTCCCCGCCCCCCCTTGATTTCATGCTCTAGCCGCGTCCACCGCGAGCGCCCGAACCCGTCGCCATCAAACCTCACTCCGGCGAGTGCCCCGACCACCGTAGGCCCTCTGTGCGTGTCCTTTGTGTTTGCCAAACTGCATAGTGTCGACCAGTGCATGCAGCTCCTCGCCTAGGCTGTTGCACGCTGCGTTCGTCTCCGCCTTCGTCGTCTCTGTCACTCATCGCTGGCGTCGCTCCTGGCGTCGTACGGCGTCGTTCTTGTCATGCGCGTGTGCGGGATCCCCTGGCGACCCCGTTGCACCCTTCTGCCGCTCCGCTAGGCCACCGAAACTACTCCGGCGAGGCCTCCTCCGCGTTTTGCTCATCGCCGGTGCCCTCCCTTGTTTCCTCTGCTCGGGCACTGTGTGGGACCCCGTGGGCCCACCGGCCAGCCACACAGGCCGGACCCACCCGTCAGCCTCTCAGGGGACCAGGTCCCACCTGTCATCCCCTCTCCCCTTATTTTATTTTCTTTTATTTTAATTCCAAGGAATATTCCGTTTCAGGAAGCGGAATCTTTCCGTTTCGGGCTAGTCCATTTCTGGACATTCCAGTTTTGGAAAATGCCATTTCTGTCTATAGTCATTTTAGGCAGGGTTTCCCTTAATGCATTTGTGGTGATTTTTCTGTGGTGACCTAGACATATCATATATGTTTTTGGGCTAGAAAATTCCAATGAATCCATTGGTGGCATCCATTTCATCATACGAGCAAGTTTACACACATGTCATTTTACATCATGTTGCTGTTTTGCCTTTTATGTGTATATTTATGCAAACATGCTATGTGGTGTTTTGGCACATGTGTAGCTTCCTTTTCATGTCTACTCCATGCTAGATTTTATTAAATGCGAGGACATGCTTTATATTGAGTGCCACAAGCTTGCAAAGTTGTTGTCATGAATCTGTTTATGCCATGCCATGATTTCCTCTAAGTTTGAGATCTGTTCATATCATTTGCCATGTTTGCATTGATGCTACCATCTAATCCATGCATTTTTGGGTAAAGTTCACTAAGGGAGTTTTTTTCTATGTCTTTAGTACTAGCATGTCATGCCTTTGTTTGCCATGATATGTTCCTATAGCATGTTTTTTGCTAGCTCTAAACGTTGCTACCTGATGTTGTTTGATATGCTTAGTATTTTCTCCAAGTCTGTGAAGCTGATATCATTTGCATTTTTGCCATGCTATTTTGAGCTTGTTCTAGAGAGTTCTAGCAGGACCTCAATGTTCATGATTTGTAGAGCTTCACCTGTACTTTATGGTCATGTGCTTTGTTGCTATGTTGGAGTGTTGTAGCTTAGTTTATTGTTGCATTCTAAGTGCTATGATGTTGTTAACCATAGATTTGCATCATTCTTGTATTGCTTGTCATTTGCAAACCGTGCATACGTTTCCGGTGATTCTTATATCAATTTTGACCGAAATCACTCACTCTTTCTAGTGGCATACTTGGTTTGCCAATTTGATGCCTTGATCATCATCTTCCTTCCGGAGTACCCATATGCATTGCACGTCATATCTTGCATTTCATGCCATGTCTTGCATCATATTGTTTGTGCATTGCACCGCGATTGATTGTTGTTCTGTTGCTTGTGTTCTTGCTTTGGGTAGAGCCGGGAGACAAGTTCGTGAATGAGGAACCTGTTGAGTACGCTAACGAGGAGCAAGCTTTCGACAACTCTGAGAACTTTGCAGGCAAGATGACCATTACCCTCGATATCACTTCTATCTTTGCTTGCTAGTTGTTCGCTCTATCGCTATGCCGCGCTACCTACCACTTGTTTATCATGCCTCCCATATTGCCATGTCAAGCCTCTAACCCACCTTCCTAGCAAACCGTTGTTGGGCTATGTTACCGCTTTTGCTCAGCCCCTCTTATAGCGTTGTTAGTTGCAGATGAAGTTGAAGATTGCTCCATGTTGGAACATGATTATGTTGGGATATCACAATATCTCTTATTTAATTAACGCATCTATATACTTGGCAAAGGGTGGAAGGCTTGGCCTTTTACTCGATGTTTTGTTCCACTCTTGCCGCCCTAGTTCCGTCATACCGGTGTTATGTTCCTTGATTTTGCGTTCCTTACGCGGTTGGGGTTATGGGACCCCCTTGACAATTTGCTTTGAATAAAACTCCTCCAGCAAGGCCTAACCTTGGTTTTAACATTTGCCTACCACCACCTATACTTTTCCCTTGGGAGTTGCAGACCCGAGGGTCATCTTTATTTTAACCCCCCCCCCCCGGGCCAGTGTTCCTCTGAGTGCTGGTCCAACCTGGGCGATGTCCGGCGTCCCCTGGGCAACCAGGGTCTATGCCAACATGACGTATGGCCCATCCGGTGTGCCCTGAGAACGAGATACGTGCGACTCCTGTCGGGATTTGTCGGCACATCGGGCGGTCTTGCTGGTCTTGTTTTACGTTGTCGAAATGTCTTGTAACCGGGATTCCGAGACTGATCGAGTCTTTCCGGGAGAAGGAATATCCTTCATTGATCATGAGAGCTTGTGATGGGCTAAGTTGGGACACCCCTGCAGGGTATAAACTTTCGAGAGCCGTGCCTGCGGTGATGTGGCAGATGGGAATTTGTTAATATCCGATTGTAGAGAACTTGACACTTGACTTAATTAAAATGCATCAACTGCGTGTGTAGCCATGATGGTCTCTTTTCGGCGGAGTCCGGAAAGTGAACATGGTTTGGGTTATGTTTGAACGTAAGTAGTTCAGGATCACTTCTTGATCACTTCTAGCTTCACGACCGTTGCGTAGCTTCTCATCTTACTCTTAATTGCGTATGTTAGCCACCATATTTGCTTAGCGCCTGCTACAACTCTACCTCATTACCACATCTTACCCATAAGCTTAAATAGTCTTGATCTCGCAGTTTTTGACATTGTTGAGTCCTCGTGACTCACAGATACTACCAAAATAGATGTAGGTGCCGATGATACCAGTGCAGGTGATGCTACCGAACTCAAGTGAGAGTTCGATGAGGAACTTGGTCGTTACTATGTTTTGTTTCCTGATGATCAGTAGTGGAGCCTAGTTGGGACGATCGTGGATCTAGCATTTGGGTTATCTTCTTTTCAGTTGGATTTGACCGTAGTCGGTCTATGTGTGTATTTTGGATGATGTATGAATTATTTAAGTTTTGTGTGAAGTGGCGATTATAAGCCAACTCTCTTTATCCCATTCTTGTTCATTACATGGGATTGTGTGAAGATGACCCTTCTTGCGACAAAACCACAATGCGGTTATGCCTCTAAGTCATGCCTCGACACGTGGGAGATATAGTCGCATCGTGGGCATTATAGATATCGATATGAAGAGAATAAGGAGTGACCAGACCCTTAGCCTGGGGATGCCCAAGGCACCCCAAGGTAATATTTAAGGAATATCCAAACAATTAAGCTTGGGGATGCCCCGGAAGGCATCCCCTCTTTCGTCTTCAACATTATCGGTAACCTCACTTGGAGCTATGTTTTCATTCTTCACATGATATGAGTTTTAGTTGGAGCATCATTTTCTTTTGTTAGGATTTGCTTGCTGTTATTTAGAATAATATTTGCATCTTTATTTTCAATAAAAATGCCAAGGATAGCCTTTACCATGCTTATTTTGCAAGTCTATGTGTTGCTATTTCGAAACAGAAAGTTTGTCACTGTTGCAAAAATTCCCTAGAAAAGTCAGAATGTGATAAAATGTTAAAACTTCTTTGAACAATAAGCTCTGATAATTTTTTTACAGTGTGTTAAATTTTCATAATTTTTGGAGTTAAATAAGTATTGATACTCTTGCATTCTTTACAGACTGTACTGTTTTGGCAGATTGCTGTTATGTTTGCTTGTTTAATGATTCTATTTAAGGATAGGAGTATTAAATATGCAGAGGCATTTAGTATACAATTTTGAATAATAATTTTTGTGATTTGCTACAGTAGAGAATGATAAGGTTTTTGCATTGTTTTATACTAACTTATCTCACGAGTTCTTGTTGAGTTTTCTGTGGATGAACTTTTTAAGATTTAGGGAAACCGTGATATAAAAAGGATTAAGGAGACACAAAAGTTCAAGCTTGGGGATGCCCAAGGCACCCCAAGATAATATTTCAAGAAGTCTCAAGCATCTAAGCTTGGGGATGCCCCGGTAGGCATCCCACCTTTCTTCTCCAACAATTATCGGTTAGTATCGGTTGAGCCTAAGTTTTTGCTTCTTCACATGATGGGTGCTATTCTTGGAATGCCATTTTGTTTTGTTTTGCTTGCTTTTTTAATAAAATACTTATATCTGAAAGTTTTTTAAATAAAAGAGAGTCCTCACATAGCTACCCATTTACATAACTACTCTCTTGATCTTCACTTATATCTTTCTGGAGTAGCTTGTCATTTACTCTTGTACTTCACTTGTATCCTATGAGTAAATTGTTGAATGAATAGAATATCATGAAATTGAAATTATATCATGCCTAGTGGTAGCTTCACATTGGGTTTAGGAAGTGAAATCTTTTGAAGCTTGACAATCACAATATTGGTCATACAAGCAATTCATGAATAATTAGTATAAGGAAGAGAACTTTCACATGCAAATAGACTATCTTGGAAATCTTTTGTGATTTTGAGCCCCCATCAAAATATTATTCATATTCACATGCAAAATACTATATTGTAGACGTTGGACAAGGAAGACAACGTAATGGTTTATGTTTGTTCATATTCACATAGAAATTATATTGTCATAGATCCTTCAACATGTGGTGCTTGCCCCCCATCTTTGCTAGCCAAAAATTCCGCACCAAGTAGAGATACTATTTGTGCATCCAAAAACCCTTAAACCCAAATCTTATTTTCAAGCGTCCACCATACCTACCTAAGGATTGAGAAAGATCCTTCAAGTAAGTTGTCATCGGTGCAATAAGGCAATTAAAATTGCTTCTAGAAGTGTTAGATCACTTAGCGTAAGAGAACATTGAGAATTGTACGAACTTGTGATGGTGAAGAATAAAAGCGACACACTTCATCATAAAGGTTGCTATCATAAGGGGCAATATAACATGACGTTCTTTTGCACTAAGGGGGTTGAGCATACAAAAAAATAAGCGCATGGCAACCTCTGCTTCCCTCTGCGAAGGGCCTACCTTTTACTTTTATGTATTTACTTTCATGCAAGAGCCAACGTTTTTCTCTCTATTCACTTTTATTTTCCTATTTTGGCAAGCATCATGTGGTGAGGAAAGATCTAGGCACATATATCCAGTTGGATATGGGTAGTACGAGTTATTATTGTTGACATCACCCTTGAGGTGAATACGTTGGGAGGCAAAATTATAAGCCCCTATCTTTCTATGTGTCCGGTTGAAACGTTTTGCTCATGTGTATGCAGTGAGTGTTAGAAATCATAGAAGACTATATGATGGTTGAGTATGTGGAGCTCTTACTTAAACTCTGTTGAATAAGTTGAATTGCAATTGCTTGGTGACTGAGAACATAGGTTGTTGAGTTTCAAGAGAATTCATTGTTTGAACCTTAACATGTGAATTGGCTGCTACTTTGACCTGACAAGTTTATAAGAAAGAATTGTTGTTATGATGCTAGGAAAAGTGATTGAAATTTTCATTGATCAAACTTGTACACTTTGGTAGCGTTCACACTTCATAAATTAGTTCTTTTATCACTTACCTACCCGAGGACGAGTAGGAATTAAGCTTGGGGATACTGATACGTCTCCAGCGTATCTATAATTTATGAAGTATTCATGCTATTATATTATCATTCTTGGATGTTTTACAATCATTTCATAGCAACTTTATATCATTTTTTGGGACTAACCTATTGATCCAGTGCCTAGTGCCAGTTGCTATTTTTTGCTTGTTTTTTACATTGCAGGAAATCAATATCAAACGGAGTCCAAACACCACGAAACTCTTTGTGGTTTTTTTATGGACCAGAAGACATCCATAGGGCCAGAGCAGCACCTGGGGGGTGCCCCGAGGGGGGCACAACCCACCAGGGCGCGCCTGGGGGCCCAGGCATGCCGAGGTGGGTTGTGCCCACCTCGGTGGCCTCTCGCAACCCCTCTCCGCCCTATAAATTCCTGAATATTTCAAACACCCTCGGGGTAACCCTAGATCAGAAGTTCCGCCACCACAAGGCTCTGTAGCCACCGAAAACCAATCTAGACCCCGTTCCGGCACTCTGCCGGATGGGGAAATCATCATCGGTGGCCATCTTCGTCATCCCGGCGGCAACCACGATGAGGAGGGAGTAGTCCACCCTCGGGGCTGAGGGTTTGTACCAGTAGCTATGTGTTTAATCTCTCTCTCTCTCTCGCGCGTTCTTGAGATGTCACGATGTTGATGTATCGCGGGCTTTATTAGTATAGTCGGATCATATGGTGTTTTCCCCTCTCTATCTTGTTGTGATGAATTGGGTTTTTACCTTTGAGATTTCGTTATTACCGGATTGAATATTTTATGGATTTGAGAGCACTTGATATATGTCTTGCATATGAATACTCCTGGTGACAACGGGGTATCATATTGATTCACTTGATATGTGTTTTGGCACTCAACTTGCGGATTCCCGCGGTGACATTGGGGTAATCTATGCATAGGGGTTAATGCACGTTTTTGTCTTTTGTTTCTCCGGGAGAAATCTTGGGGCACTCTTTGAGGTTCTTTGTGTTGGGTTGAGTATTATGAATCTGAAATTATTTGGTGTTATTTTAGTACAAACTCTTGGATAGATCGATCGGAAAGAATAGCTTTGAGGTGGTTTCGTACCCTACAAATGATTTCTTCATTTGTTCTCCGCTAGATAGGAACTTTGGAGTGATTCTTCGTTGCACGTTGAGGGATGGTTATATGATCCAATTATATTAGCATTGTTGAGAGATTGCACTAGAGAAAGTATGGACCCTAGGCCTCATTTTCAAGCATTGCAATACCGTTTTTGTGCCCGTTTACTATTTGCTACCTGTATGTTTTTATTTATTCAGATTATAAAAATATATTTCCATCATCCATATTACACTTTTATCACTATCTCTTCGCCGAACTAGTACACCTATACATTTGCCATCGTATTAGGTGTGTTGGGGACACAAGAGATTTCTTGTATTTGGTTGCAGGGTTGTTTGAGAGAGACCATCTTCATCCTACGCCTCCCACGGATTGATAGATCTTAGGTCATCCACTTGAGGGAAAATTGCTACTGTCCTACAAAACTCTGCGCTTGGAGGCCCAACACGAGTCTACAAGAATAAAGTTGCGTAGTAGACATCAGACCACCACCACTCGGCATCCATATCCCTAGGCACCACCAAACATCCATCTCACGACCACCCAACCATGATAGTGATGGGGAACGTAGCATAAATTCAAAATTTTCTTACGTGTCACCAAGATCTATCTATGGAGTCATCTAGCAACGAGGGAGGAGGGGATCTACATACCCTTGTAGATCGCACGCGGAAGCGTTCAAGAGAACGGGGTTGATGGAGTCGTACTCGTCGTGATCCAAATCACCGATGATCCTAGCGCCGAACGGACGGCACCTCCGCGTTCAACACACGTACGGAGCAGCGACGTCTCCTCCTTCTTGATCTAGCAAGGGGGGAGGAGAGGTTGATGGAGATCCAGCAGCACGACGGCGTGGTGGTGGAAGTAGCGGGATTCCAACAGGGCTTCGCCAAGCGCTGCGGGAGGAGGGAGATGTGTCATGGGAGGGAGAGGGAGGCGCCAAGGCTCAGGTATCGTTGTCCTCCCTTCCCCCCACTATATATAGGGCCAAGGGAGAGGGGCAGGGCGCAGCCTTGCCCCTTCCTCCAAGGAAGGGTGCGGCCAAGGGGGGAGGAGTCCATCCTCCCCAAGGCACCTCGGAGGTGCCTTCCCCTTTTAGGACTCTCCCCTCCTCTTGTCCCTTTGGCGCATGGGCCTCTAGGGGCTGGTGCCCTTGGCCCATATAGGCCAAGGCGCACCCCCTACAGCCCATGTGGCCCCCGGGGCAGGTGGCCCCACCCGGTGGACCCCCGGGACCCTTCCGGTGGTCCCGGTACAATACCGGTGACCCCGAAACTTGTCCCGATGGCCGAAATAGCACTTCCTATATATAATTCTTTACCTCCGGATCATTCCGGAACTCCTCGTGACGTCCGGGATCTCATCCGGGACTCCGAACAACTTTCGGGTTACCGCATACTAATATCTCTATAACCCTAGCGTCACCGAACCTTAAGTGTGTAGACCCTACGGGTTCAGGAGACATGCAGACATGACCGAGATGACTCTCCGGTCAATAACCAACAACGGGATCTGGATACCCATGTTGGCTCCCACATGTTCCACGATGATCTCATCGGATGAACCACGATGTCAAGGACTTAATCAATCCCGTATACAATTCCCTTTGTCTAGCGGTACGATACTTGCCCGAGATTCGATCGTCGGTATCCCGATACCTTATTCAATCTCGTTACCGGCAAGTCTCTTTACTCGTTCCGTAACACGTCATCCCATGATAAACTCCTTGATCACATTGTGCACATTATGATGATGTCCTATCAAGTGGGCCCAGAGATACCTCTCCGTTTACACGGAGTGACAAATCCCAGTCTTGATTCGTGCCAACCCAACAGACACTTTCGGAGATACCTGTAGTGTACCTTTATAGCCACCCAGTTACGTTGTGACGTTTGGCACACCCAAAGCACTCCTACGGTGTCCGGGAGTTGCACAATCTCATGGTCTAAGGAAATGATACTTGACATTAGAAAAGCTTTAGCATACGAACTACACGATCTTTGTGCTAGGCTTAGGATTGGGTCTTGTCCATCACATCATTCTCCTAATGATGTGATCCCGTTGTCAATGACATCCAATGTCCATGGTCAGGAAACCGTAACCATCTATTGATCAATGAGCTAGTCAACTAGAGGCTTACTAGGGACATGGTGTTGTCTATGTATCCACACATGTATCTGAGTTTCCTATCAATATAATTCTAGCATGGATAATAAACGATTATCATGAACAAGGAAATATAATAATAACTAATTTATTATTGCCTCTAGGGCATATTTCCAACAGTCTCCCACTTGCACTAGAGTCAATAATCTAGTTCACATCGCCATGTGATTAACACTCACAGGTCACATCGCCATGTGACCAACATCCAAAGAGTTTACTAGAGTCAATAATCTAGTTCACATCACTATGTGATTAACACTCAATGAGTTCTGGGTTTGATCATGTTGCTTGTGAGAGAGGTTTTAGTCAACGGGTCTGAACATTTCATATCCGTGTGTGCTTTACAAATCTCTATGTCATCTTGTAGATGCAGCTACTACGCTATATTTGGAGCCATTTCAAATAACTGTTCTATTTGGAGCTATTCTAAATTGTTGCTCCATTATACGTATCCGGTATCTCTACCCAGAGCTATCCGGATAGGTGTTAAGCTTGCATCGACGTAACTCTTTACGTCGAACTCTTTATCACCTCCATAACCGAGAAACATATCCTTATTCCTCTAAGGATAATTTAGACCACTATCTGGTGATCTACTCCTAGATTACCTTTGTACCCTCTTGCCAGATATGTAGCAAGGCACACATCAGGTGCGGTACTCAGCATGGCATACCGTATAGAGCCTATGACAAAAGCATAGGGGACGACCTTTGTCCTTCCTCTTTCTTCTGCCGCGGTCAGGTTTCGAGTCTTACTCAATGTTCACACCTTATAACACAGCCAAGAACTCCTTCTTTGCCAATCCATTTTGAACTCCTTCAAAATCTTGTCACGGTATGTATTGATTTGAAAGTACCATTAAGCGTTTTGATCTATCCTTATAGATCTTGATGCTCAATGTTCAAGTAGCTTAATCCAGGCTTTCCATTGAAAAACACTTTCCAAATAACCCTATATGCTTTCCAGAAATTCTATGTCATTTCTGATCTACAATATGTCAACAACATATACTCATCAGAATTCTATAGTGCTCCCACTCACTTCTTTGGAAATACAAGTTTCTCATAAACTTTGTATACACCCAAAATCTTTGATCATCTCATCAAAGCATACATTCCAACTCCGAGATGCTTACTCCAGTCCTTAGAAGGATTGCTGGAGCTTTGCATACTTATTAGCATCTTCCAGGTTGACAAAACCTTCCGGTTGTATCACATACAACCTTTCCTCAAAAAAATCGTCGAGGAAACAATGTTTTGACATCCTATCTGCAAGATTTCATAAACAATGCAGTAATCGCTAATATAATTCCAACAGACTCTTAGCATCGCTACGAGTGAGAAAGTCTCATCGTAGTCAACTCCTTGAACTTGTCGAAAAACATCTTAACGACAAGTCGAGCTTTCTTTAATGGTGACATTTACCATCATTGTCCGTCTTCCTTTTAAAATCCATCTGCACTCAACAGCCTTACGACCATCGAGCTGTTCTGCCGAAGTCTACCCTTTGTTTTCATACATGGATCCTCTCTCGGATTTTATGGCCTCGAGCCATTTATCGGAATCCGGGCCCACCATCGCTTCTCCATAGCTTGTAGGTTCATTGTTGTCTAGCAACATGACTTCCAAGACAGGATTACGTACCACTCTGAAGTAGTATGCATCCTTGTCATCCCACGAGGTTTGGTAGTGACTTGATCTGAAGTTTCATGATCACTATCATAAGCTTCCACTTCAATTGGTGTAGGAGCCACAGGAACAACTTCCTGTGCCCTGCCACACACTAGTTGAAGAGACGGTTCAATAACCTCATCAAGTCTCCACCATCCTCCCACTCAATTCTTTCGAGAGAAACTTTTTCTTGAGAAAGGACCCGATTCTAGAAACAATCCCTTATTGCTTTCGAATATAAGACAGGAGGTATACCCAACTGTTTTGGGTGTCCTATGAAGATGCATTTATCCGCTTTGGGTTCGAGCTTATCAGCCTGAAACTTTTTCACATAAGCGTCGCAGCCCCAAACTTCTAAGAAATGACAGCTTAGGTTTCTCTAAACCATAGTTCATCCGGTGTCATCTCATCGGAATTACGTGGTGCCCTATTTAAAGTGAATGTGGTTGTCTCTAATGCCTAACCCATAAACTATCGTGGTAATTCGATAAGAGACATCATGGTATGCATCATATCCAATAGGGTGCAGTTATGATGTTCGGACACACCATCACACTATGGTGTTCCAGGCTGTATTAGTTGTGAAACAATTTCCACAATGTCTTAATTCTGTGCCAAACTCGTAATTCAGATATTCATCTCTATGATCATATCATAGATATTTTATCCTTTTGTCACGACGATCTTTCAACTTCACCCTGAAATTACTTGAACCTTTCAATAATTCAGACTCGTGATTCATCAAGTAAATATACTCAACATCTACTCAAATCATCTGTGAAGTAAGAACATAACGATATCCACTGCATGCCTCAGCACTCATTGGATTGCACACATCAAAATGTATTACTTTCAACAAGTTGCTTTCTAGTTCCATTTTACTGAAAACGAGGCTTTCAGTCATCTTGCCCGTGTGGTATGACTTGCATGTCTCAAGTGATTCAAAATCAAGTGAGTCCAAATGGTCCATTTGCATGGAGTTTCTTCATGCATATACACCAATAGACATGGCTCGCATGTCTCAAACTTTTCAAAAAATGAGTGAGTCCAAAGATCCATCAACATGGAGCCTCTTCATGCGTTTTATACCGATATGACTTAAGTGGCAGTGCCACAAGTAGGTGGTACTATCATTACTATCTTATATCTTTTGGCATGAACATGTGTATCACTACGATCTAGATTCAATAAACCATTCATTTTAGGTGCAAGACCATTGAAGGTATTATTCAAATAAACAGAGTAACCGTTATTCTCCTTAAATGAATAACCGTATTGCGATAGACATAATCCAATCATGTCTATGCTCAACGCAAACACCAATCTCGATGGTAGAGGGAGCGTGCGATGCTTGATCATATCAACATTGGAAACACTTCCAACACATATCGTCAGCTCACCTTTAGCTAGTCTCTGTTTATTCCGTAGCTTTTATTTCGAGTTACTAACACTTAGCAACCGAACCGGTATCTAATACCCTGGTGCTACTAGGAGTACTAGTAAAGTACACATCAACACAATGTATATCCAATATACTTCTTTCGACCTTGCCAGCCTTCTCATCTACCAAGTATCTAGGGTAATTCTGCTCCAGTGGCTGTTCCCCTTATTACAGAAGCACTTAGTCTCGGGTTTGGGTTCAACCTTGGGTTTCTTCACTAGAGTAGCATCTGATTTGTCGTTTCATGAAGCATCCCTTTTTTCCCTTGCCCTTCTTGAAACTAGTGGTTTCACCAACCATCAACAATTGATATTCCTTCTTGATCTCTACTTTTATGGTGTCAAACATCACGAATATCTCAAGGATCATCATATATGTCCCTGATATATTATAGTTCATCACGAAGCTCAAGAAGCTTGGTGGTAATGACTTCGGAGAACCATCACTATTTCATCTGGAAGATCAACTCCCACTCGATTCAAGCGATTGTTGTACTCAGACAATCTGAGCACAAGTTCAACAATTGAGCTTTTCTCCCTTAGTTTGCAGGCTAAGAAAATTTGTCAGAGGTCTTATACCTCTTGACGTGGGCATGAGCCTGAAATTCCAATTCAGCCCTCGAAACATCTCATATGTTTCATGATGTTTCAAAACCGTCTTCGGTACCTCAACTCTAAACCGTTTAACTGAACTATCACGTAGTTATCAAAACGTGTATGTCAGATGTTCGCAACATCCACAGACAACGTTCGAGGTTCAGCACACTGAGCGGTGCATTAAGGACATAAGCCTTCTATGAAGCAATGAGGACAATCCTCAGTTTACGGACCTAGTCCGCATAATTGCTACTATCAACTTTCAACTAAATTTTCTCTAGGAACATATCTAAAAAGTAGAACTATAGCGCGAGCTACGACATAATTTGCGAAGACCTTTTGACTATGTTCAGGATAATTAAGTTCATCTTATGAACTCCCACTCAGATAGACATCCCTCCAGTCATCTAAGTGATTACATGATCCGAGTCAACTAGGCCGTGTCCGATCATCACGTGAGACGGACTAGTCAACATCGGTGAACATCTTCATGTTGATCGTATCTGCCATACGACTCATGCTCGACCTTTCGGTCTCTTGTGTTCCGAGGCCATGTCTGTACATGCTAGGCTCGTCAAGTCAACCTAAGTGTTTCGCGTGTGTAAATCTGTCTTACACCCGTTGTATGTGAACGTTAGAATCTATCACACCCGATCATCACATGGTGCTTCGAAACAACGAACTGTCGCAACGGTGCACAGTTAGGGGGAACACTTTCTTGAAATTTTAATGAGGGATCATCTTATTTACTACCGTCGTTCTAAGCAAATAAGATGTATAAACATGATGAACATCATATGCAATCAAATAATAGTGACATGATATGGCCAATATCATATAGCTCCTTTGATCTCCATCTTGGGGCTCCATGATCATCTTGTCACCGGCATGACACCATGATCTCCATCATCATGATCTCTATCATCATGTCTTCATGAAGTTGTCTCGTCAACTATTACTTCTACTACTATAGCTAACGGTTAGCAATAAAGTAAAGTAATTACATGACGTTTATGTTGACACGCAGGTCATAAATAAATTAAGACAACTCCTATGGCTCCTGCCGGTTGTCATACTCATCGACATGCAAGTCGTGATTCCTATTACAAGAACATGATCAATCTCACACATCACATATATCATTCATCAGATCCTTTGGCCATATCACATCACATAGCATACCCTGCAAAAACAAGTTAGACGTCCTCTAATTGTTGTTTGCATGTTTTACGTGGCTGCTATGGGTTTCTAGCAAGAACGTTTCTTACCTACGCAAAACCACAACGTGATATGCCAATTGCTATTTACCCTTCATAAGGACCCTGTTCATCGAATCCGATCCGACTAAAGTGGGAGAGACAGGCACCCGCTAGCCACCTTATGCAACTAGTGCATGTCAGTCGGTGGAACCAGTCTCACGTAAGAGTACGTGTAAGGTCGGTCCGGGCCGCTTCATCCCACGATGCCGCCGAATCAAGATTGGACTAGTAACGGTAAGCATATCGAACAAAATCAACGCCCACAACTACTTTGTGTTCTACTCGTGCATAGAATCTATGCAATAGACCTAGCTCATGATGCCACTGATGGGGAACGTAGCATAAATTCAAAATTTTCTTACGTGTCACCAAGATCTATCTATGGAGTCATCTAGCAACGAGGGAGGAGTGGATCTACATACCCTTGTAGATCACGCGCGGAAGCATTCAAGAGAACGGGGTTGATGGAGTCGTACTCGTCGTGATCCAAATCACCGATGATCCTAGCGCCGAACGGACGGCACATCCGCGTTCAACACACGTACGGAGCAGCGACGTCTCCTCCTTCTTGATCCAGCAAGGGGGGAGGAGAGGTTGATGGAGATCCAGCAGCACGACGGCGTGGTGGTGGAAGTAGCGGGATTCCAACAGGGCTTCGCCAAGCGCTGCGGCAGGAGGGAGATGTGTCATGGGAGGGAAAGGGAGGCGCCAGGGCTCAGGTATCGTTGTCCTCCCTTCCCCCCCACTATATATAGGGCCAAGGGAGAGGGGGAGGGCGCAGCCTTGCCCCTTCCTCCAAGGAAGGGTGCGGCCAAGGGGGGGGAGGAGTCCATCCTCCCCAAGGCACCTCGGAGGTGCCTTCCCCTTTTAGGACTCTCCCCTCCTCTTGTCCCTTTGGCGCATGGGCCTCTAGGGGCTGGTGCCCTTGGCCCATATAGTCCAAGGCGCACCCCCTACAGCCCATGTGGCCCCCGGGGCAGGTGGCCCCAACCGGTGGACCCCCGGGACCCTTCCGGTGGTCCCGGTACAATACCGGTGACCCCGAAACTTGTCCCGATGGCCGAAATAGCACTTCCTATATATAATTCTTTACCTCCGGATCATTCCGGAACTCCTCGTGACGTTCGGGATCTCATCCGGGACTCCGAACAATTTTCGGGTTACCGCATACTAATATCTCTATAACCCTAGCGTCACCGAACCTTAAGTGTGTAGACCCTACGGGTTCAGGAGACATGCAGACATGACCGAGATGACTCTCCGGTCAATAACCAACAGCGGGATCTGGATACCCATGTTGGCTCCCACATGTTCCACGATGATCTCATCGGATGAACCACGATGTCAAGGACTTAATCAATCCCGTATACAATTCCCTTTGTCTAGCGGTACGATACTTGCCCGAGATTCGATCGTCGGTATCCCGATACCTTGTTCAATCTCATTACCGGCAAGTCTCTTTACTCGTTCCGTAACACATCATCCCGTGATCAACTCCTTGATCACATTGTGCACATTATGATGATGTCCTATCAAGTGGGCCCAGAGATACCTCTCCGTTTACACGGAGTGACAAATCCCAGTCTCGATTCGTGCCAACCCAACAGACACTTTCGGAGATACCTGTAGTGTACCTTTATAGCCACCCAGTTACGTTGTGACGTTTGGCACACCCAAAGCACTCCTACGGTATCCGGGAGTTGCACAATCTCATGGTCTAAGGAAATGATACTTGACATTAGAAAAGCTTTAGCATATGAACTACACGATCTTTGTGCTAGGCTTAGGATTGGGTCTTGTCCATCACATCATTCTCCTAATGATGTGATCCCGTTATCAATGACATCCAATGTCCATGGTCAGGAAACCGTAACCATCTATTGATCAACGAGCTAGTCAACTAGAGGCTTACTAGGGACATGGTGTTGTCTATGTATCCACACATGTATTTGAGTTTCCTATCAATACAATTCTAGCATGGATAATAAACGATTATCATGAACAAGGAAATATAATAATAACTAATTTATTATTGCCTCTAGGGCATATTTCCAACAGATAGTAGAAGCGAAAGGTACCACCTTTCACCCCTAGCCTGACACCAGCCATCGGGCCTGGGTCCGCGCCCCCACCATAGGAAGCACCCACACCCTCATCCCCAACCGGTTCCGGTTGGGGGGGAGGATACAACCCAGTGACTATCGACGGCCACCGCTAAGCACACTTGAGCGCAACCATATCCATGGTCCTCGGCGCCGATCCGATCGATGATACAACATTGCCCAAAGAGTGAAACTCGAACCAACGCCACGAATAGGGTGCAAGCAAGTGGGCCATAACACAAAGGCTTGCACCAGCGCGGACCAAGTCAGCCCCTAAAACCTGTGCGATGTCAGACATCGTCCACCACCACAGACCATGAACGCCGCCGCCACCCCGTGTTTCTGCAACCCTTTACATGTTTGCTGAAATTCTACGTGGCATTCTGTTCTTTTCTAGGTTGTACGGTTATGTAATGCCGAAACAATTTTCTTGAGGGGTCAACAAGTTATTTAGGAGTTAGGACGAGATATATCTTAATTGACATCTTTAGCTACATTAATGATATTGGCCAAGGTTATACCATATGTTGTTCCTGCAGAAAGAAAAAGGAAATATACCATATGATGAATATGACAGAATGTGATCTCCCTATTATGTTACCAGGTTTTGAGATGATGAAAACTGTTTACACAATTCAGATTGTTTGTTTCATTCCATCAGGAAGTTCAAGTTTTGATCGGTCTTCTCTATTCACTTGGGTAATCCGAAGTTCTGTTATTCAACTCACACGGAAACTGCAGATGTGCATTGTCATGGTAGATTATAATACACTGATCAATTCCGATTCAGTTTGAGTTTTCCATGTGATTTTCTACTCGAATGTTAAGATCGCATATGACTTAACAGTACAGTGTTAATTGGCGTCGTGTTTACTTAACAACAACCCCTTGCTACTTGCATAGTAGGTGAAAAACCACCCTAAATAAATAGGTTAAAGAAATACACTTGACTGCGAATGCACTTGGTTGATGCTTAGGTTGTACTATTCATCAATAGACCAAGTCTATATTTAGCTTCTGTACTTTAAGCCCGAGCTTTCAATGCAATATTTTATCTATTTGTTATCTATTTATTTTCATGTCTTGGTGATCATTTGTGGGGCCAAATTATGCTGTTGTTGATGGTTCTCAGGTCTGCTGCATTCGTAAATTCAGTATCGACCCTCCTTTCAAGCTCCTATGTTGATCCTAGAGAAAAATAAACAAAATATATCTAAACTATGTATTTAATCAGTCTATCGTATATTGATGAAGGACAGCCTTTTCTCTGGAAGCATTGAATCGCTAATTACATACTCCCTTCGATCCAAATTAATTGACGCAGCTTCAGTACAACTTTTTACTAAAGATGTACTAAAGGTGAGAAATTTTTGACCAACATAAACAAGCAAAGCAATTGTCCACACCAGGTGAGAAATATGCAATAATCTAGGACCCGTTTATCTAGTGAACATTAGCTGGGTGCCAGCGAACGCCCAAGTTGCCATGCCAAATAACTAAATTGCCATGCGTTTTTTAGGGACTTGCCATGTGAAAAGGTTAAAATTGCCATGTTTAGGGGGAAAATGCCAGCGACGCAGTGCAATTTTTTTTAAACACCGAGCGTTTGATCACGATCCAACAACTTTAAGGTCGTTCGCTGGGAGGTCCCTTCCAGTGAACATTCGCCAGTTAGATATACCGATAATCTAATGTGTATGCATCCATACATCTTTACAGTTACTAGGCTCCCGTCAAATGGGGCTCTCTCCTGCGTTGAGGCTGTGAAAGCGTGTTGACCAACGTCGTGAGCATGTGGACTGTAGGCCGTCCCATTTGAGAATAACCCGTGGCGATCTGTGGGTTCTTCTGGCCAACGTGTGTTGAGAAAACGTTTCTTCTTCCAATTCTTCTTTTTTTCATTCAACTCAGTTCAAAACGATACCTCAAAATACTTCAATTGGTACGCGCAAGAAATAGGCCAATTCGGCAGCTTTTTGTTCAATTTCTCGTGGAGTAAAAAATTTATCATCAGTACAAGTCAAGGGAATGATCCCCTGGCCCCGGATTTCCATATAAAGAATACGACGAGGATAAAGACCCTCTTTAACCTGAATTCTAATTGATTGGATATCCCGCATAAGGAATCGAAGGAAGACGCGATGTTTTATGTCAGGGAATCCCCAACGAAAATGCACACTATTGCTTCTTTTCTATCGAATCGGTGCGTCGCTGGTGTCTTCTACTTCCTCCGGAACGAAATAGAAAAGGGGGGCGACAGCACGCGTGAAGCTTCCATATCTTTCCCTTCGGTCTCCTCCATGTATTTTTCTAGGGCGGGCGACAGTAAGCACAACGTGATGCTTGTTCTCTGCTTGGGCGCTGTCATGTCTCTCCACTTCCTATCCGAAGGCGCACGTACTCTGCCGCTGCCCTCTGTCGTGCGTGCACCCGCGCTGCTGCCTTCTCTTCTCTCTCACACGCTTGTGCGTTGCAGGGGAGCTGCTGCAGCTGCCTTCTCTCTGTGTGCAGAAGCTATTCTCTTCTCACATACTTCCTTCGTCCGAAAAAACTTGTCATCAAAATAGACAAAAAGGGGTGTATCTAGAATTAAAATACATCTAGATACATACCATTTTATTTATTTTAATGACAAGTATTTCCGGACGGAGGGAGTATCTGGTTGCTGACTGTCGAATGTATCGTGACCTCCCATGGTGGCCGTGCAGGAATCGCTCAGCAGAACAATAGCCTGGTTAGATGTTATTTGCTCATTCAGCTATTTTTGTTTTTCCTTTTTAATCTCTCTTTGTTGAATCAGACATGGCATATTCATTTGTTGCAAACAGGACTCCCGAGCGTAGGTAGCTGACTGAGAGGGATGGTTCAGAGGAGAACTAACAACAACAGCGGCAAAAACTGGGCTAAATCGACAGCTTACTGAAGATATAAGTAGCAAGGCGAACATGAACATCAAAGATAAAATAGCAAAATAAATGTTAACTTTTTCATTACTCCTTCCTCCCTTCCACCCCTCAGGTTTTATAACATAGCCCGAGCCACAAGATTAGTTTCTTAATCTTGATTACAGAAAATGAGCTCATTTACTAAGTAAATATCTCAAAAGTATTTTTTTTTAATTTTATCAAAAGGAAATTACAGTACAGCCTTACGATTGCAATCGAAAATTGCAAGAAGGAAGGTCAGGCATAGATGTAGCCCGATGCTCTACTGAACATAATTGAAGAACAGAACAAGTGTCAAACTTAACTGAAGAATGGCTGCTGAACCTGACAAAGTATGCGGCGGAAGGAGAGCGAGCGACGATGGCTCATCTATGGCATGGCATGCACTGGCACCAAGGGTGAGCGATGGCTGGTCCGTTCCTGGGAGGCGACGGCAGCTCTGTTCTGGGGAGGAGATGCTGAGAATTTCGATTTTTCTAGCCTCTTTCTTAATGTCGATTCTATTTTTGATCCCCATCTGTGTTTTTGTTTGGCTATCTTGTGATTGGTTTCTCTCTGATCTTTAATGGCCTAACCCGTGTACCTTTTCTCCTTTTTCTTGTTCTGCATTAGGCTATTTTGTTAAAGTATACCGTATTGTCCACGAATGAATAAAGTGCAATGCCCAATTAAGTTATGTAATGGCTTACCCATGGATTTAGTACTTGAACCAAGCAGGAAAAAACTGTGCCTTTAATTGGGATTTTGCATAAGCTTTTGGCTTTGGAACTTCTGAAAGCAAGTAGATGTTAGTACCTCTCCTGGATGTTTTTTTCCCTGTATGTGTGTTTAGTACAAGTGTTAGAGATATATTTGGGTTACATATGTTTTGGTAGTCTAGGATTTATAATCCATTTTCTACCTTATCTCTAGAGAGGCGTCTTGTCCTCCAAGCCTTGTACTCAATATATACTCGCCCTCGAGGCTCAATAATACATCCATCATATTCCGCAACAATTCCTCTCTCTCCTTTCTAACATGGTATCTATCGCAAGTCGATCCTAAACCCTAGCCGCCGCCAGTTCCGCACCTGCGCGCCGCCCCCGGGGCGGTCGGCCTCCATGACCGCCGCCGGAGGCCGCGCCGCCGGTACCTAGGGTTCGTCCGCCGGTCGTGTTGATCGGCTGCCCTAGAGTGTTTTTTTCCCGATCCTTGATCCGGGATTTTTGCTCTCTCGCCGGTTGTCTTGATCGGCGTTTTTTTTTGGTTTTCCGATCTAAGATCGGTTTGCGTCGCCCGTCCGCCGCCGCCGACCCTCGCGCCTCTACTTCGACATGGACGCGACTACCGGCCTCTTCACCGACTAGCGGTCTCGCACGACACGGCAGCCTGACGGCCGTCGTCCGCGTATCCGTCTACGCCGCTCGTCTTCGTCTTCAACCGATCGGGATCCTACACCAAGCCATCTCCATCCGGATGTGTTGCATCCGCTCCATACAGACTTCATCATCACCGAGCCAAGCTACCTTGCCACAAGTTCCCACGGTGCAGATCAAACCCAGCCATCCGCATACGAGACTACGCCATGCAAATTTGTTCGGACTTCGTGTGCGCACGCAACAAGCTATGCGTCAGCCGCGCACATCCACACCGAAGACTCCCAGCTTCCTGTATGACAGCACGTCACGGGCGCATGCGCTGCGGTGAAATCCGCTCTGGTGGCTCTGTGCGTTTTACTGCGGCTCAACCCGAAGCCTCGTCCACCAGCGCAGCGTGGACCCTGGTCGCCCGCGTGTTCCCGCACCTGGACGATGAGCTACTCGTGCTGCTTTGGGCTGCGGCCATATGCTATCGTCTGCGCATCTTCGATCTCGCCAGCTATTGGATTGATCACCCGACCGCCCGCGATTCACTTCATCCATGCCGCGCGATCGACCTAACCAGTTGCTTGCCCGCGCCTTCATAGATCCTGTGAAGATTGTCCCCAAGTTCAGCGCGCTCTTTCATCGATTAAGCAACAGGTTATTGCATCGTCCTGTCGGGCCGCAGCGTCGCCGCCCCATGGTTCACCTCGCGACTGCATCGATTCATGTGTCGCCGCTGCATCGTCCCTACAGTGCGCAGTGCCGTGATACGCGGTCCCAGCCGCCGCCCCGAGGCTGTCCCAGCGGTTGCGCCGACCCGCGCTCCGCCGCTGCACCCCCCCTTCGGGCCGTAGCGCCGGGGCCCGCGGTCCCCGCCGCCGCCCTGAGGTATTTCTGCCGTCGCCCCGACCTGCCCGCCGCCGCTGCGTCGCCCCTTCGGACCGTAGCGCCGCGGCCCGCGGTCCACTCCGCCGTCACCGCGCGTCGACCTCCCGTGGTATGCGCCGCGCCGTCTCCCTTGGCGCTGGAACGCCACCGTCCGCGCCGGTCTTCGTCACGCTGTCAGGGTTCTTCGCCTACTTCGAGCACCGCCGCCGCAGTCCTAACCTAGCCGCCGCCGCCGCCGTCAGGCCGCCGCCGTCGCTCTTCTTTGGCTGCCGCCGCCGCTACCTCCGTAGCCGCCGCCACCTGTCCACCCCCTTCGTCTTCGTCCAGCACCAGCTCGTCGCCAGCGTCGCCGTCATCTACCCCGACCGCTTCATCTACTCCGACAACCGCGAGCGACATTGGCCCCGCGCCGATTGGCGCCGCAACCGTCGTCGAGTCCTTCTGCTGGCCTCTCCGACTTCTTCGACATGGCGTACAGCTCGTGCAGGTCCCAGTCTACGCATGCCCGGTGCTGGCAACACCGTTGCGTGCCTTCGTCCACGACGTGTCCCCGGGCCTGGCAAGCCTGGTGCGGCGCTTCGTCAACTTCGTCTTCGTCCGTCTACGCATGCCCGGTGCTGGCAACATCGGCGCGTGCCTTCGTCTACGATGTGTCCCCGGGGTTGGCAACCCCGGCGCGACACGTCGTCAACACCATTCTCCTTCCTGGCGCACCACTTCTTCAGCACCACTGCGCCCATGACTAACTCGGCGCCTCCTTGCGCCCGCGGCTCCACGGCGACTCCCTCGACACCGGCTACCCCGACTCGGCATCGACCACGGCGTTCTTCGCACGGCTACCTCGACCACGGCTACACCACCCTACGCTCTCGGCTACATCGACATTGGCACAAAGGGTTATCATCCGCTTGAGCAACTCGTCGGCTTCCTCTACAGTCAACGCGTCCGCGACGCGACACCGTCTACGACGCTCCCGCTAGGACTGCGGGGGATGTCAGTCTGTCGTCCGCTATTCTCTCCAGTCTGACCGTCCGCGTCGCTCCTGTTGTTCGCAATGCTACCGCTACGACTGCGGGGGGGTGTTAGAGATATATTTGGGTTACATATGTTTTGGTAGTCTAGGATTTGTAATCCATCTCCTACCTTATCTCTAAAGAGGCGTCTTGTCCTTCAAGCCTTGTACTCAATATATACTTGCCCTCGAGGCTCAATAATACATCCATCATATTCCGCAACAATTTCTCTCTCTCCCTTCTAACACCAAGAATTGATATGAGTTTGTGATTCGACTGCCATCCTAAGCTCATTGCAAGTTACTGCTGCTTAGATCCCCCTAATGGTTGGATTAGTATCCCCTGACGTGGGCTATTCTACCATTGGGCCACTGACATGTGGGTCCCACCAAGCATCGGTCCCATCCGTCAGTGACGGAAAGGCAGGGTAAGGCAGTGATAGCCACGTCAGAGGATCCATGTCCATAATGATTGTGCTGCATGCATCAGCACCAAGGAAAAGGAAGTAGTTTTACATATTGAGAGTTCAGTGAACAGGTTTCAAGATGGTAATCTAGATAGAGTATACTTGAGTTAATATCCCTCTCACACAACATTTCGAGTTTTAAGTAAGATATATTTATACATCTTTCTTTTTTGCCAAGTAGCACCTGTATCCATTCTGTGCTTTGTTGTGAGTTGTGATCATACTCATTCAAAGGATTTTCATGCCACGATGCGCATCCAGAGGGTCTGAGGGCTTACAGTCAATTCGTTGTCTTGTTTTCTATTAAAAAAACAGCCAATTCGTTGATGCAATTAGCATATGGCACACGAGGATGCGCACAAACAAGCTGATGTGCACCGACGAAACTCTACTACAGCTCTAACCTATAACGACCACTGTCGACTTGGGAGTCTGCTTCTGCATTGCACATTCAAACCCATAATCATATGTTGCGCAATTGCATGTTCGAAAGTGCAATTTAGTCTTTCCAGAGGAATAATGAGACGGTGCAGGTTGTTTTACCGGGAGATTCAAGTAGCGATTCATAAGAGAATCTATTGTCAATCCATTTCTCCCCCATGTTGCAGTGATCTGCTTCCCCAAAATCACATGTGAAAGGAGACAAAAAGGAAAAAAACGATAAACAACACCGGGCTCATGGTAAATGGTAAAAGGCCAACAGACAAAATCTATAAATGAAATCGGCGCGGCAAAGCGCGTGCTCGCCTCTAGTGAGTTTCAAATCTGATGATTGTGCATGTGATCCGATGGTGGGCAGAGTGTTCGTTGGGACTTGCTAGATATCTAACACCCCTCTTGATTCATCACTGTATCCTAGCTGTTCTCACACTTCTCATCTGCACCCCCCCCCCCCCCCCTACATATTGATTAAAATTGAAAAACATAGAAGTCACATGTAGGAAATTGCCATGACAAAACATATATACAAATGCCATGTTATTAAAAATAAAATTGTCGTACCCTTAAAAATAAATTTGTCACGTGAGAAATTAGAAAAAAAATCCGCCATGTACATTTTTTGAGGGGTTCGCTGGAACTTGCCATGTTACAAGTTCAAAATAAAAAAAAAATCTGCCATGCACATTTTTTGAGGGGTTCGCTGGAACTTACTAGACATCTAACGTTCGTTCAATAACATTTTTCGAAGACAAAAAAACGTGTATGCCTGCGTTTCAATGTTTGTATCTATATCCAAACTCGTGAATAATAGCCATGGTATGAGAGTTCGATTCAAGACAGATTCCTCCTTGATTATTAACTTCTATATAAGCACGAGAAGCACGGAAAGCGCAGATCATCGTTCGATGATGGTGGAGCACCTCCTTGATCTTGGCGAAGATCTTATCGTCGAGATCTTGACCCACCTGCCGACCAGGTCCGTCCTCGTCGCGCGCGCCGTCTGCATCGACTTCCGCCGCGTCGCCACCAGCGTGGCCTTCCTCGCCGCCCACGCGCGCCGTCGCCCGCTGGCCCCGCTCGAGATCCTCCTCTACGACAGAACGACGACAGGCCACGTCGACGACTACGTTTACCTGGACGCTCTGTCCGTCTCCGTCCGCCATCCGGGCCGCCCGGCGCGCCGTCCGCTCGCGCGCCCCCCCCCCCCCCCCCCCCCCGCGACCAAACCCCAGGCGGAGCTCCTGGGTGAGCAGTTCTGCCTCCCGCTGGCCTCGTGCGACGGCCTCCTCCTGCTCGGGACGGCCGTCGCCGGCCAGTACCTCGTCTCCAACCCCACCACGCGGCAGTGGGCCGAGCTCCCGCGGCTGCGCCGCCCACACATTGAGGACGGCGGCCGGTCGCTGGAGTCCTTGCATACCTCCGCGTACCAAGAGTCCGGATTCTACTTCCACGAGCCGTCCAGCGAGTACCAGCTTCTGTGTCACGTCACGATCGAAGAAGGCTTGCCCCCGGCGTACTACATCTTCTCGACCGGCGCCGACGAGCCCCGCCGGCTAGACAACGTGAAAGCCGGGAGCATCGGGGACTTCTTTTCCCCTTCTGGCTGTGACATGATCACCCCGGCGGTTCTCCGCGGGCACCTGCACTGGCTGAGGCACCCCGAGGCCGGTTCGGCCGGCGAGATGGCGGCGTTCGACGCGGCGGACGAGACTTTCCGGCGGATGCCTGCCCCGCCCGTGGCCAACGAGCTCTTGGCCAGACTGCTCGTCGCGGACGGGTCACTCATGGCGTCCGAGTTCAGGAAGCTAGCCGTGGACCTGTGGGTGCTCGAGGGTTACGCTGGCGCCGCTTCTGCATCCGCGGGAGGGACGAGGTGGGAGCTTCGTCACAGCTTTGAGGTGCCGTGGCAGGCCAGAATGCCGACGTCCGCCCTGGTCGTGATCGGCGGCGACGAGGAGGGGGACGTTGTCTTGGGCACCCGCCATGGTGTGGCGGTGTACGACGTCCGGAGCAGGACGGTCAGGGCCGTCGACGTCGGGCCCGGGGGCTCTAAGGGCATTAGACTGACGCAGCGCGCGCTAAGGATACGGGAGAGTTTGGTGCGGCACACGTTTTTCGAGACGCAACGGCATCCCGGCATTCCATCGTTGTATTGGCGGTTTTGATCTTGTTAAGTCGCTTCAGATTTTTCAGATTGCTCGATCCATGAAGACTTAGGGCATCTCCAGCCGTTGCCCCTCAGGGGGCGTTTAAAAGCGCCGCCTAGGGGTGAGCCGATGCAAAAAATGACCCTGGAGGCGAGTCGGTCCCCAGCTGTCGGCCCCTAGGGCCGTCTCCAGTCGCGTATTAAAAAAAAACCGTTCGGCGAAGTTATGATAAAAACTAGTTAAATTTGGGCCAAACATAGCAAATTTCGGCGAAATTCGGCCAAACATTACATTAACCTAATCTAAAAAAAAGAAAGGGGCTGAAGTCGTCGCCGCCGTCGCCGCCATCGTCGTCGTCGGCCTTCTCCTCCTTGACGCGGGTGCCCCTGCTGGACCCCTGCCCGGCATCGCCATGGCGAACAGGCGGTGGCGCGTCGTCGTCGTCGTCGCTGTCGCATAAATCGACGACCCCGCCTTCCTCGCGGCCGCGTCGGCGCTCCTCGAAGCGGCGTAGGGCGGCGCACTGGCGCTCCTTCTCCTTCTCGCGGCGCGCCTTCTCCATCGCAATGGAGTCCTGGCGCGCCCATTCGAGGGCCGCGTCGTCGTCGTCGAACTCCGCCTTCACCGGAGCCAGCCCCGGCTCCGCCTTCACCGGCGCCAGCCCCGGCTCCGTCTTTGGCTTGACGAAGCGCGGAGGAGCCGGCGAGGAGGAGGCGCGCCGGCCGCCCTCGTTGATGACGATGCCGGCACTGCGAGTGCGCCGGCCGAGCGGCGTCTCCGCCGCGGGCTCGGCCTTGACGCCGAGCAGCGCCGGAGAGCCGGAGGAGTGTGAAGAAGAGTGGGAGGAGGAGGAAGAAGAGGAGGCGCTGGGGGGTATGCCAACGGCGGTTCGTTGCCGCCCTCGAGGTACATGAGCACGCCCTCGAGTGTGCGGCCGGGGACGCCCCACCAGAGTTGGCGCCCCTCGCTGTTCTGCCGGCTGCCGACCACCGGCGCGCCGTTGGTGGACGCCAAGCGCTGCTGCTGGCGGCGCTCAAAATACGCCGCCCAGGCCGCGTGGTTGTCGGCGGCGTACTGGGGGAGGGAGAGTTCGGTGTCGGTGAGGGACACGCGCACGATCTCGACCTCCTCGGCGAAGTACTTCGGCTTCGCCACGGCGTCGGGCAACGGGGGAATGGGCACTCCCCCGGCGCTGAGTCTCCACCCCGTTGGCCCGGCGCGCATGTCCGGCGGCGCTGGGATGTTCGCCTGGAACAGGAGCCAGGACTCCTGTTCGCGGAGCGAACGGCGGCGAAGCCGTTGGCCGCCGCCTCGTCTCCGGGGAACCGTTCTGCCATGGCGACGACGGGGCTGGGCGGGCTCGGGAGAGGTAGAGGGAGGGGCTGGGCGGCGGCGCTCGGGAGAGGTACGGAGAGGAAGGGGCTGGACGGCGGCGAGGGGCGGGGCTGGTGTGGGCACAAGCGAGTGGAGGCCGCCGGCTTTTATAGCCGGGCCGCGCCCGTGTGTACGCGTGCGAGGGAGGGGAGGCGTCGGCACGCCGTCCCTTGACGCGCCGCCCGTGAGGAATCAATGGCAAGGCTGACCGGCAGCAGCCTTGCCATTGATTCCCCGCGGGAACCGAGGCCGTTGGGGGAAGACGAGGCGCCGAGTCGCTGACGCGGCTGGCCCGCGTCTTTTTCGCGCCAAAACAGGTCGCCCCGGCGCCCCCAGCGCGCCGGGTTCGATCTGGGTCCGCCGGCGCAGTTTTCGGCTCAAGCCAGCGAAAATCGGGCTCCTGGGGGCGCGACTGGGCCGTATTTTCGACGCCGACGCGAAAAAATCGCCTGGGGAGGCCTTCCTGGGGCGCGGCTGGAGATGCCCTTAGGAATTGTTTCCTTGAGTTAAGGGCATCTTTTATCGGATCTTCGAAAATCTCAACTTCTTGTATTGGCATTTTGGGGAGTTAAACCTTTGCTAACCCAACTAGCAAAGTGGCTCGCTCGATGCGCGGGCTAGGATTTTATGAAGTTGTATTTTGTGAATATTTTATTTGATTTGTTCATAGAAAAATTCTTTGAAAATGTGATGACATTTTTAAATATAAGAATTTTGCAATCATATTTTTGTTTTTGTTGTTTATCTATATATAATATAAATATATGTGTTTTCCATTCATCCTTTACTTACTAATTATGCATGCTTTACTAACTATAGTTTTATGATCGACTGCATTTTTCAAATTTAGTATTTTGGCTGACATTTGTACATGTTGCTTTTATTTCTATAAATAGAAAATAGTAGTTCTCATTGCTTTTGTGTATCATAAGTTAATTTGCAAACGATATGCAAAATTGGCATATTTAGTTTGTGGTTTTGTACTGATTTTTTTTATTGTGTAGATATCCGTAAGAACTGTGTTGTTTGGTATTTGCCTCCATAGAAGTGCACAGCAGTATCAAGGGTGACACTGTGAGAGAAAACTATATAATAAATATAAGCCACCCTTGGTACATTTTGGCTATCATAGCAATCCTTTTTTTACTATGAAAGAACCCTTGATGTATTTTATGGCTTAGTATGACACACATGCACTCACAGTAGCAAGGTGCGTGTAGAAACGCTATTTTTTGAATGGGTCCAGCATTATTATTCTTCACTTTCCCATTCTGTAGTCTTTTTGACTTCTTCATCTTCTTTCCCCCACTCATACTTTCACACAGTGAGAATGTTCATCTTCCATGATCCCCTCTCTCTTTTCCTAAATCTTTCTACTCACTCAAAAATTGCTGCTGCCCGATAGCTCCAATCAGCTTCCTTTCTTGATTCGCTGCATTGAGGCTGGTCGTTCTCACCTGGAGCCACCTCCGCACTGGTTTTGCCACACGTTGACCATGGATGTAGGGTGGTTTGTGTCCTCGTACGTTTTGTCGGTCTCCTAGGTTAGTAAACGGCGATGGTGACGTCTGTGCAGTTGCTTTGGTCCTTGTTTTCGTGAAAATGGATAAAAGTGGCCCTTTCATCAAACTTCAACATAAAATGGCCTCAATCTGAACTATCTAGCAGGGCGCCCTGGCCCCGGGCGTCATGCAAAAGAGGGCCATTTCGTGAAATATTTTTAGATTGAGGCTATTTTGTGTTGAAGTTTCAGAAAAGAGTCATTTTTTATCATTTTCACATTGTGTTGTTTTCATCTCCCGCAGACCCGCAGCCCTCTTTGATCTAACATTTTTTTTTGAGAGTAAGCATAAAGCTTTATTACGCAACGTTTTGGGCTAAATCGCCCATTACAGATGCAGCTACATGAGCTGGAATATCATCATCAAACACAGCAATTCCTCCCTGAGGGAGTAACGAGCCCAGCTGGGCTAGATGGTGAGCAGGCATATTTGCCTCCCGCTTACAGTGGACAAACTCACAGGAAGAAAACCAAAGGCTAGCCTGAACTCTCACATCAGCAATCACATGAGCATGGCGTGAGAAATCTGGTGTACTCCTATTGATTGCTTGCTCGACAAGGATTGCATCCGTCTCAATTATCAACCGTGTCATCCCAAGCTCCGCCGCCAATTCCACAGCCTGCTCTTTGATCTAACATTAGTATGAGTTTGCTGGCGACATTTTCTTTCACAAGCGCACAGTCTGGACAAATCATATCTATTTCTGCTCGAGGTTGCTTTTCACATGATTCTCATCCTCCGCAACAGCAACATTCTTGGAAGTTCGACCTACAGGTCCCTAATTTTTCTTTTCCGACTCTGTAATATTTCCCGCTTTTGTGACATCTAGAGGATTCTCAGATTTCCATATCTATCATGTGTGCTTGTATATAATAAATATGGTGTAGTATGAACATAAATGAAGAGGACTCATTTGCATATGGATAACATGATGGCTAAAAACATGTAACCTCATATGAAATATATGATCAGGTGCTTTATCTTTACAAAGATGTTCCACTGCTTAATGAAGTGAATGAATATGTAAACTTTACCCTTGCTGAGAGGTAAGAGAATGAAATAACTTCCTTACGTTTACTCTTTCAATTCCAAAATAAGTAATGTGTTAGACATCCAACATGCATGGTCTCAAAGTATGTAACTTTGAGCATTACCATTTTGTATATGAATACAATAGTAAAAGATTAAAATGAAAGAATGACCCACATTAGTTACATTAGTTCTTTTTTTGTTGGGGGTGGGGGGTGGGGGCTCCATAAGGCTTACTTAATAGCCAATGTCAGAGAAGTGTGTCTACATAATTTCTGGAGTTTCATCTATTTAGAAATAGAATTAGCATTACTTTTATCATTTATCTTTAAATTTTCCGATGGTATCCTGCACTGTTGAGTCCAACCGTTCTATCTTCTCGCTCACATGTATTTGTTGTGTTGTGAGTACACAAAATCGGACCACATTGTTCCGACATATTAAAAAAACCGTCAATCTTGATATATATCTTTATATGTTCACCCATGTAATATTTTCTAATCTCATGACAAGCTTAGGCTCAAAAGAAAATTTTCCTTTCAAATTGAGTGTGATATATAGAAAATTTCCATTCAAATTGAGTGTGATCTCTATAGAAAACTTTCTAAACAACTATAATCTTATGAAGTTATATAAAATTATTAAGTAAAAATTGTTGTGGATCTAGGTTACCAATGGCTAAAATGAAAGCAAGTTGGCGATATCTTCTGACAACAACATCGTTGGTATTAATCATGGAAAATTGAATTATTAGTTAAAAATGTTGGTTGGTCGATTGCACATGACATTAGACCAGTATGTGTCATTAAAGTATGGAACATGTGTGTGCCGAATGATCATCTTTACTAAGTCGGTAGGTTGGTCATACTTTCTACCAGCTTAGTACACACTATCATGTAACTTGAATCATCTCACTTTTGTGCATTTCTACCATACCACAAATAAGATAGAAGAAAGCCAATTAGCTAGAAGTGATTGCCTTTCTGTGCCCGACAATTCTTTTCAAGGGAACGCCAACCGAAAGATCCGATCTGGACTTTGAAGAGAATGTTATGTTGTTCTTTGCATAGGGCTTCCCCTCATTCCAATACCAGGGCACCAAGGGTTTTGTATTAGAAACAGAAAGTGGTGTTAGATCAACACTTGCGGCATGCTAAGTTTTTCCTCGTACAGCATGTAGGTTTATGGATCTCACACTCAGACACTTGTTTTGCCCTTTGCTAAGTCATAGGGGAGAGGCATCGGTTTCTAAAAATAAAATAAGGGAGATGCATGTAATCATTCGTGCATGGCATTATAAAAGTTGACCAAATACATTAGCAAGTGTGATCAATTTCTATAGACCGAATCGTTTTAGTTTCTAATTTACACATTTTTTTGCAACTTTAGGTCTTTAAACATGCAACTCCCAGGTATGAATATCTTTAAGTATAAAAGTACACTTAATTTAGAAAAAGCAGTAATTCAAGTAATGGCTAGGTGTACAATCAGTGTAAAAAGCGTCAGCTTGAAAGAAGATGAAAATAAATCCAACTTTGTTTGTTTAAATTCGATAAAACTATATAAAAAATCAACTGATTTTCCGTACAAAACCGCTTAACTTTGGCAATTTCCTCTCAAATTAGTTTTAATTTTCAAAATATTGCTACCATCATATAAAAGAATAGTTTTACTAAGTAAAGTGGAAAGGTAAATAATACAAATATAAATACAAAGTAATTAAGGGCACCGTTATGCATAGAGTGAGCTTCGGACAGAAGTGAAACAATGCTTCATACGTTGATATATTCGGAAGATGATTTAAATATGACATGCAACTCTAATAGAAAGGATACATCTAGACTCACATAAGTAACAAACAAATAAATTTTTGGCTTGGCAAAACCAAGGTTTCATCTCTGCATAAGAGAAGTAATAAAAAGACAAAATCAAGCAAGGCCAGGCGACCACTTGCACTTACCTCGTGTAGACGGAGGTGACGGCCATTTGCAGCGTATGCGTGTGGTATTCACTAAGAGTGTGCTGGACTGGAGTGTTACCCAGTCCTGCCTATGTGGCTTGGATGGGGCATCCGACGTTAGATGTTAGGTTTTTGTGCGATGTCTGTTTGGTATTTGGCCCGGACATTCGACACCCCTTCGTCAAGAGCATAGGAGTAGCGACAGATGTCGTCTAGATGGTGGCCTCGGGCCTACTGTTATATTTTTTTGGATGGTCTTTATGAATAATAAATAATATGGTCGTATGCATCTCCCAGATGCAGAGGCCGGGGATGATTTCTCCTTTTGAAAAAAAAGATGACTACAAGAGATCACATTTCTTGTTCCTTTGCGAGTGCATTTGGATCTGTATTCTTTCCTGTTCCCAAATACGATTATATTTTGTAGTTATGATTGCACGATGAATGCATCCATAAGGGGAGTCATCTTCACGCGGCAACACCATGCAGTTGAACATTATCTTTCACACAAAAAAAGAGTTAAGCATTATCCTTAAGATTGCCCATCAATAGAAGGATGATTTGCGGAGGGAAGGTAATCTAGCTAGAAGAGTAGAAAGATCTAGACTAACCTATACGCATTGGTAAATAATTTACCTAGCTAGATATCTGGACATGTGTGTGATGGAGTTATACCTAGAAATCGCTAGGGACATGCGTGGTAGAAGCGATGTGAAGTTGCCACCGATGCAGCTGGACTTCAAGGCTCTCGTGGGAGCAAGAGAAATGCTCCTTTTTTTTAGCCAATCAACTTTCTAACTGATTACGGATGACATCAGATGAAAGCAGTCTTCTAAACCTAACAGAGCACGATCACGTAGAACCGGGTCCTCTAACTTAGAGAAGGAAAGTCATGGTACTACAATACTAGCTTAGTGTAAAGGGAAACACCGCTGAGGTGTAAAGTAGTTGCAGTAAAGGCTCGTACAGAAGAGAGAAAGATGGGATGATCGAGGTATAGCAGGGCACGATCAGAACATCCATCCCTGATCCACGGATCTATTGGCTCATGCCAAAAAAATTAAATAGACTAAAATATCTAATTGCTCTGATTTAGTACTTCATCAAAGCAATACAAATATCATATTTTTTATATTTCACAATGACAGGATACATATGGTATTTGTGAGGTCATAAAAAGAAACATTGCCGAGAAGACATGTATGTAAGCTAATTAAATTAGGGTTAACATATAAAAAAAATTGTAACATTTAATGGAGATTTAGTACAACTAATTGAATGATGTGACATGATATATCTGAGTTTGCAAGACATATCAAACTATTTTTTTGCGGGGACAAATCAAACAATTTTGTCTATATGTTAAGATATATGTTTATATAGATTTCATATTACGTAAAAAGTATAACTCATACCTTGTATTTTTAGTAAGCACTAATATGCTAGAATAATTTCACCCGCAAAAAATATATATGCTAGAATAATTTGCACGGGATCTCTAAATTCTAAATTTGCAGGTGACATATGTTTCTAGTGGAATCGGCATACATTGCCCATGATGGATATGCATATCTCGTTTTACATTGCCTATGCCGATCCTATCGCTGAAAAAGAAATCTTGAGATTATATGATGTACATGCATAATTAATAGAGATATGTATGCATTCATGTGTACATGGGGCAGCAAAATTGATACGTGAGATGCTCATGCAAATGCATCAGGAGACTGGATGTCGTACATGTGTAATAAATACAGTACATACCTCGCTGGGTAGTCAGCTAGCTAGATTTAATATAATATTGCATGGATGGCACTGACCTGGCCCTTCAACCGGAACGTGTCCCTGTCTATGCCACGAATCTTTGGTCGGCAGCTCCGCCGCTTCCATGCCGGCCGGTATATAAACGGGGACGACCTAAGGCCTCCTTTGGTTTGCATAAATTTCATAGGAATTTCATAGGATAGGATTCTTATAAGATTTTTTCCTTTAGAGCCTTTTGATTCATAGGAATAGATTCCTATTTCTACATAGGATTGGTTCCTATCCTCCACATTTCATAGGAAAATAAAAAAGAACCTAGACTCAATGGAAAAATTCCTTTGATGTCAACCAAATGACATCTCCTTTCCTATTCCTACTCATAGGATTTGACATACATGCTATCTCATTTCCTACAAAATTCCTAAAAAAGGCCTAAACTCTTCCTGGCTCGTCGCCAGACCTTGTGAGATTTTTTCTGATGGGCAGCGCTTGCCTCGCACCATAGTTTATCTGTCGTGATTCTCAGGGAAGAGAGAATCAAATCTCGTCGCTAGACCTCGTCAGATTTTGCTGGTGGGCAGCACTCGCCTCGCACCATAGTTTATCTCCCGTGATTGCTAGGGGAAGAGAGAACGAAGTCAGATTTTTCTGGTGGGGAGCGCTCGCCTCGCAACATAGTTTATCTCCTGTGATCGCTAGGGGAAGAGAGAACCAAATCTGTTGGGAAGTAAAAAGATACGCAATACCCGCAAATAAAAGGAAGAAGAGACGCAAAGGAATATAATTTTTTTTTGAAAAAGGCCATCATAGCTAGCTTTATAAAATCATAAAATAATTACATCGTTTACTAATTGGCTGATAAGAAAACCCGGAGGTTCATCAATCCAATTATCATCACTCTTATTACAAAAACTGAATTTAGCTAGCTCATGAGCTACCGAATTAGCATCACGATAACAATGTAAAAAGATGACCTTTTCTATTGAAGTTGCTGTATCAATGCATTCTGCAAATATTGCAGTTGCTGCATCCCACCATTGATTTTGCCCCTGGCAATAATTCACCACACTCAAAGAATCAGATTCCGCTTCAATTCTGTTAAATCCTAAACTGTTTGCCAAGTTTAAACCATCTCGCATTGCCATGGCCTCAACTGTCGATACATCAGCTGCCACCGGAATGAATCTACATTGAGCAGCAATAAAACGGCCTTTATCGTCCCGTAGGATAGCACCTGTCGCCCCGGATCTCTCCTCTGCATGGTAGGAAGCATCTACGTTTAATTTGATAAATTTCGGTTCCGGGGTCTTCCATTTATGCTCGGTCATATCCTTGTTCCGACTGACAGACTTCATAAAATTTGCAACAATCGCCAGAACTGAACTAGTCCATCGAAAAGGAGGAGGACAAGAATCATGATGTGTATGTCGCCGTCGCAACCACCACAGATACCAACATCCGGCGGCCAGTACCTCCTTGTAGTTCAAACTTGGCATAAAATATTTTTTTAACTTACAAAGGATATAATCTTTCTTTCACAATCAAAGGAATATAACCACACAAAAAAAATAACCTTTGG
>NC_057800.1:174761245-174765119 GCF_018294505.1 Triticum aestivum | reverse complement strand
AACAGAGTGTCACTAGTATGCCTCTGCTTGACTAGCTCGTTGAATCAAAGATGGTTAAGTTTCCTAGCCATGGACATGAGTTTTCATTTGATTAACGGGGTGACATCATTAGAGGATAATGTGATTGACTTGACCAATTCTGTTAGCTTAGCACTTCATCGTTTTAGTTTACTGCTATTGCTTTCTTCATGACTTATACATGTTCCTATGACTATGAGATTATGCAACTCCCGATTACCAGAGGAACACTTTGTGTGCTACCAAATGTCACAACGTAACTGGGTGATTATAAAGGTGATCTACAGGTGTCTCTGATGGTACTTGTTGAGTTGGCATAGATCGAGATTAGGATTTGTCACTCCGATTGTCGGAGAGGTATCTCTGGGCCCTCTCGGTAATGCACATCACTATAAGCCTTGCAAGAAATGCAACTAATGAGTTAGTTGCGGGATGATGCATTATAGAACAAGTAAAGAGATTTGTCGGTAACGAGATTGTGCTAGGTATTGAGATACCGACAATCGAATCTCGGGCAAGTAACATACCAATGACAAAGGGAACAACATATGTTGTTATGCGGTTTGACCGATAAAGATCTTCATAGAATATGTAGGAACCAATATGAGCATCCAGGTTCCGCTATTGATTATTCACCGGAGACGTGTCTCGGTCATGTCTACATAGTTCTCGAACCCGTAGGGTCCGTACACTTAAAGTTATGTGATGATCGGTATTATGAGTTTATGTGTTTTGATATACGGAAGGTAGTTCGGGGTCCCGGATGAGATCGGGGACATGACGAGGAGTCTCTAAATGGCCGAGACGTAAAGATCGATATATTGCACAACTATATTCGGACATCGAAAAGGTTCCGAGTGATTCGGGTATTTTTCGGAGTACCGGAGAGTTACGGGAATTCGCCGGGGAGTATATGGGCTTTATTGGGATTTAGGGGAAAGAGAGAGGAGAGGCTGCGCACCCCCAAGGCCTAGTCCGAATTGGACTAGGGGGAGGAACGTCGCCCCCTCCTTTCTTCTCTTCTCTTTTCCCTTTCCTTCCCTCCTACTCCTACTACATGGAAGGGGGGGGGGATCCTACTCCCGGTGGGAGTAGGACTCCCCAGGGCGCTCCATAGTAGAGGGCCGACCCCCTCCTCCACTCCTTTATATACGGGGGAGGGGGCACCCCTTGGAGACACATAAGTTGATCATTGATCTCTCCCAGCCGTGTGCGGTGCCCCCCTCCACCATAATGCACCTCGGTTATACTGTAGCGGTGCTTAGGCGAAGCCCTACGATGGTAGCTTCATCAACATCGTCACCACGCCGTCGTGCTGACGAAACTCTCCCTCGAGATCTACTGGATCGTGAGTTCGTGGGACGTCACTGAGCTGAACGTGTGCTGAACACGGAGGTGCCGTATGTTCGGTACTGAGGATCAGTCGATCGTGAAGATGTACGACTACATCAACCGCGTTGTCATAACGCTTCCGCTTAACGCTCTACGAGGGTACATGGAAGACACTCTTCCATCTCGTTGCTATGCATCACCATGATCTTGCGTCTGCGTAGGAAATTTTTGAAATTACTTCGTTCCCCAACAGTCATAGATACAAAGGTAGGTGCTTTAAGGCACCGAACCATCGTCCGGGTGGGTGGCTGGGTGCTAAGCCACCGTACGACACACGCGGCCACCACGACACGACCCTGGTCTGCCTGGTGCGCCTACATTTGAGAGGAGATTTGAGAATGTAAACGAATCTTCTTTCAGTTGCAAATGAATCTGTATGTATTACCATGCCCGTGTTTTCCTTGCAAATAATTAGTCATTCGAAATGAGATACTATAAATTAATTAATGAGGAGTTATTTGAAAAAAAACGAAATGGTATCCACAGTATCCACACTAACGTGGATTAGAGTGTGTGTCACATAATTAGTTATTTGAATTAGAGTGTGTGTCACATAGCGATCTCCAATTCTAACGTAGATTTCGCATTTCACTGTATCCATGCTACTTTTTTAATACAAATTCATATGTATATGATGAACACCATGGTAGTGAGAAAACTTTTGGATGGAGTCAAACATATGACCTACAAAATAGCACAACAAATCGAGTCAATGTCTACTTTTCGAAACCTAGTATGGCACGAATTCGAAATAATTACCCATACGCAAGGTCCTCAGTTCAAATCTTAAAATGTACACCGAATTGAAACATCGATATTAAGTCTGGTACTATCTACATTCAAATGTTGTTTTTAGCCCCCCCCCCCGCACACACGCTACATACTTCATGTATCGGTCAATCTTCCTCTCCTAACCACCTTAGGAAGCCATCGGTTTCCGACACACATTCATTCTTTCTCTCCATGTTTCGATCTCTAACTCTCTCAACTACACAACCCCCTTTTTCCACTCTGTTACCAAATGTATTTACCTCACACACCCGCCATTGCACCCCATTGCACCCCGCATGCACGCACGTTGTCTATCTAGGTCACTCCCTCGAGACTGTCTCACTCTTTCTTCCGCACGGCAGGCCACACTCGCTCAATCTCGCTCTCTTTATCCGAGTCTCGTTTAACCTCGTTTTCTTTCACACACAAATGATATATCTCCCTGTTCGGGCCTCGATCGACACACTCTATACTCTCTCACATAGATTGTCTATCTAGGTTAGTCCATCCAAGCCGCCCCACTCTTTCGACCTCATGGCGGGCCATGCTCGCTCAATATCTCTCTCCCCCTCTATCTCTCTCTTTGTATGTCTCGATTGACCTCGCTCTTTCTTGGACAAAAACGATATATCACCATGTTTGAGCCCAATTTGACCTATTCACATTGTATACTCTCTCATGCACATTGTCTATCTAGGTCACTCTCTCCAACCCGTCTCACTCTTTCGATCGCACGATGACCCTATGTGATTGATTGACCTTGCTTCCTCCCACTCACAAAATATATCTACATGTCTGTGACTTGATCATCTCTCAAGCTCTATCTTACAGCCCTCACCCTTGCCAAAAGCTCAATCGGACAATATCTCTCCAGAGCATATATATCTGTTCAATGAATGTCGGACCACACTCACTGTGTCTCTCTATCTATATGTCTCTCGATTGACCTCGCTTTCTCACGCCATATCTTCCACACATTGAAGCTACCTCTCCATCCCTTGCAAAGCCGGAGCTATTTACATTGCGAGGAGCACTCCAACCTTGGATTAATTTGTGTAGGCATTTATTCCTGTCGGTTTAGATTATATTTTCGTAGCATTCGGCCCACAACTACTCCAAACACCGTTGCAACCCCCGCAACTCCCCTAGTTGATTTCTCTCTGGCTCGGTCATCGCTCTCTCGCACGTCCTTTCTCGCCTTGAACGTCGCACCATGGTATTATGGCAAAAAACTCTGTTGTTCTCTTTAATTATTATAAATAAGCTACAAAACTACACACCGATAGTCCACTTGGAATGGAACAAATTTCGACCCACAAATTAAAGTGCTACAAACTACACACCGAGGGGCCCACATGTCATGAAACAAATTTGGACCCATATACAAATTAAAAAATAAAGGACGAGGATCGAACATGCGACCAGGGCCTTCAAGCCGCACGTCAATAGGCAACATATGTGGAACAACAATGTTTGTTGTACCTCCCTTTGTTCACATAAAGTTTTTATATTACCATAGCCTATTTAATGGATAACATGTAATATTATTTCTAGTACTATTCGCCTTCACTTACTGGTGGGTTCCATGTGTGCTCTTTCTCTCCTCCCCTTCCGCGTTTAGATGCACGGGCAAACACGAAGAACTCGCGGGCGATGTTGCCGTTGACCATATCTGGACGCGTTCACAAGTTAC
>NC_057800.1:174760453-174761198 GCF_018294505.1 Triticum aestivum | reverse complement strand
GCACCAGATTCACGTACTAGCAGCACTAGTCAGTGTGTACGTGCAATGCACGTTAATTTGGAAGTATATTAAGTGCATGCGGATATTAAGTAGGATATTATTTGCGTGTTATTATGTGATTAGCACTATTTTTGGCATGAAATTAACTGGACGCTAAACGTGTTGAGCGCTCGACATTGAAGCAGTCTAGGTCGTTGGATGACAAGGAATACATGTGGCTTGATGATGTTTTATATTTAATTTGATACGGCTCTAGCAGAACATTCAATCGATCAAACCATAGATTTTGTTCAGTCTGACTCCGACTTTAAATTATACGACAATCGATCTAAAATAAACGGAAATGATAAACGTTCGTATTTTAAGCATGGCAATCCGAATGTTTTTCATGACAAATTTAGATTATGCGGCGGCGGGGGCGTCTTGCGGTGGGAAGCGGCTCCTCTGCCGTGCTCTGTGTGTCGTCAGGCCACTGAGAGACGGCGACGGCGGCGCCATGCACCGTTGTTGGCGTACTCCTGGACGTTGGCCTAGCTTCAAGGAAGGCCAAAATGTTCTGGACTTCAGAGCGAGTCAACTAGTAGGAGGAGGCCACTGGCGTTGGTGCAAGGAAGCGGTCAACGACGGACATCCATGCTGCTGAGGGGGGCACTGGCACCCGCGCGGGGACAGTTGCTTTCAACAGCGTGGCGGAGACATTCGTGTGCACGGGCACAGGCGCGCATGTCAGCACATGCACATGCGC
>NC_057800.1:174734874-174760443 GCF_018294505.1 Triticum aestivum | reverse complement strand
TGCGCTGGCAGGTGCACGAGCACCGGCACGGGCGTGCGCATCAGTGCACGCGCAAGCACATGCGATGGCAGGTGCATGGGCATGTGAAAGTCGGCAAGGACCTCGTGGAACCCCGTGGCATCAAGCTCAGCGACAATGTGTGGCTCCCAGCCCATCAATGCCACGGGGATGGGCGCTGGCACAGTCAGGGCAACGGGAGCCGGTATGGAGCGGGGATAAGCGCGACGTCTTCCCGCAAGGCCAGTTCAAGCTCTTCCCAAAGTGCCTTATGTTCTTGAGACTCCGACTGGGTGTCTTCCTCAGGAAACTGGAAGACTAAGGGCAGACCATCGTGATGCGGCATGGCGTACGTTTAGGTCAGGCTGGTTGCAGGTAAACGACAGGAGAATCGGAGAGGAAGAGAGAAGATTGTAGCGATACCGGGTAGTGAGGGGTTGATTTTAAACTACGGCACCAGCGACATTAAAAGTGGGAGCAGTTGGGACGAAGGTGGGCGGCGGAGCCTGGTCAAAGGGCTCGCCTCCCGGTGAGCCTGCACACTGGTCTGCTCGCACGCCTCCCCGTCAGCTGGCGCAGCGGTCTGCTCGCACACCTCCCGTCGACTCACACGCTTGCTCAGACGGCACCTGCCGATGAGAAGCAGGACTCGTGGCGGCACGTAAACGCCCATGGTTTCAATAGTGAAAGCGTTCACCTTAACGTGACAGGTCTTTGTTCCAAAATACCTTGTCTCTTCATTTGTGCAACTTGTCATAAGCAGCTTGTCTCAAATTGAAGAAAAAAATTATGAAGTCATATTTGTGCCATATCACGTGACCATGCTCAGTTTCAAGAATTTATGGTCACTTTTGGATATTCTAAAATTTAAGATCCAGGATTCGAAACAATATCATAACCTGCATCATGCAATAAATTTTCAAGCCATACATCTGTCTTGATGTATTTCTTAAGAAATGATTTGGTCAAACATTTTGCTTAGTTAGACTTCAGACAAGTTATATATGCAGAGTAAAAGGATAATCCCTCCGTACCAGTGCATTGCCTGATATATTAACTCAAGTACTAGGCACGAACAAATGGGCTCAATTCTGTGCTCATCCTGGTGTAGTAGTAGTAGTACTAGGAAATGCAGTTGACGGGTGACCTTGGCGAGCAGCGACCGAGGGAATTGAATCGTGCTCTGCACGGTAGGTAACGTTGTCTAGTTACTAAAGCATCCCTCTGTTGTTCATCGGTAGTCATTACAGACCGGGGACATGAGGGGAATTTCCTAGGGCTGGAATTCTGGCCCCCAGATATTTCGACTCGAAATGCGGAGGCTCGACTGGTTGGGGTTGCCTAATGTGCGTACCACGCACGCCACCAGAAGGACACGAGCCCATTTTTTAATATTTTTTTAGGATCAACACGAGCCAAGGTCTGGTTGGTACGCCGTTGGGTCCTACCATTCAAGAATATGAAAGGAACCTTTTAAATTGTCGAATGAATCTATGTGTATTATAATGCCCGTATTTTCCTTGCAAATACTAATCTCAACATGGTAATTGATTTATTACGAGTTGTTGAATTAGAGTGAGTTTGTGATATAGTGATCTCAACGTGGATTTCACATTTGATGGTGTCCCTAGTAAGTTTTTCAATGCAAATTCAAATTAAAAAGATGAACAATATGGAGGTGAGAAAACTTTGTATGTATCAAGCATATCACCACACACACACACACACACACACACACGAACACAACGACAATCCAATAAGTATAGTGCATCTATTTTTCCAAACCATGCATGTATGACACGAATTCAAAAATACTCCTTCTGTTCCTAAATATTAGTCTTTTAGAGATTTCAACAAGTGACTACATACGGAGCAAAATGAGTGAATCTACACTCTAAAATATGTCTATATACATTTGTATGTGCCAGTCCATTTGAAATCTCTAAAAAGACTAATATTTAGGAATGAAGGGAGTAAAATATAAGACATGCATGGTCCTCAATTCAATATTTAAATGAACATGAAACTGAAACATGAATATTAAGTCTAGTACTACAGTACATGCAAATTTTGTGTTTAATTAGGCGGAGCTATGATTGTCGGGGGTCAACCCCTCGACCTTAGATAAAATTGTGAAGCTCTGTTTAGGGTTGTTTAGATTATATTTGTCCCCACACTCCCAACCACCGATTGGTTGTGCACCCCCACCCCTCCTCCTCGGGAGAATATCATGTGCCCCCATACCTTAGATGCTATATGCCGATACGAGTTGCTTGGAGCTTGTAGATCTGAGATATAGCAGGTCACATGATGTCTTAATATTTTTACAGGAAACCTTGATGAGTTTGAGAATTGCACACAATTTGTACAAAAACTACTCAGATGCCCTTGGATCCCATATCCAACGACCTCGAAGCTCGTATCATCGTAGCATCTAAGATGAAGGAGGACATCATATTCTCATGTATGTAAGAATATCATGTGCTACCACACCTTAGATGCTTTGGTGATACAAGCTCTTCGGAGCCATTGGATTTGTGACCCAACACCTCCTCAGTGGTTTGAATGGTTTTTGCAGAAAAGCCCCCAAAGAGTTTGGCCACTGCTTACAAGCACAAAAACTACTCAGATGCCATTGGATCTCAGATCAAATGACCTCGAAGCTCGTATCACGGTAGCATCCAAGCTGCGAGAGAACCTTATGTTTTCTCGCATGAGAGAATATGAGGTGCTCCCGCACCGTAGATTCTATGGTGATACGAGTTCACGAAGATCTAACGGCCCACAATAGGAGGTTTGAATGTTTTTGCAATATACGACTAAGAAAGTTTGGGAATTGCGCAAAAAGTACAAGTAATATGCATGTGCCATCTGATCACTGATCATACGACCTAGATGCTCATATCACCGTAGTGGGCAATTAAGTTACGGGGATCACCTTATATGAGCAACGGGGAGCCGTTGGATCCAAGATGCAGCGGCACACACGAGGCCTGAATGTTTTATTTGCAAAAAAAACATTGGAGAGTTTGGAAATTGTGCATAATTACAAAGACTACTCCCAAACCATTGGATCTCACTTCCAACGGTGTGAAAACTCGTATCACCATAGCATCTAAGCTGCGGGGTGGATGTGATATTCTATGCCGCTGTCATTTTTGTTCATAAACTTGCAAAATATGTGTAACTCGTGTCGTTACTTGTCTAACCATGCAAAGTGTTTGTTCAAAAAAACCATCCTACACTGAAATATTAGAACAACACACAGGGGTCCCACTTGTCATTAATCAAATTTGGACCTAAAACTAACAAATCTGAAAGACGAGATTCAAACTGGCAACCTGGACTACAAAGCGTAAGTCGATAGCCTGAAACAACAACGGTTGTTCGCTTTGTCCCATAACTTGATTTTATACAGTATTACGTTGAGTAGAGTAGAGGGAGTGCCTCGTCAACACGCGCATGACCGTTGACTCACTTACTGGTGGGTCCCAGGTCTGCGATCTCCCTCTTCTCTCCATCGTTTAACCTTTGCACGGGCACACACGAAGAGCGGCGTTAGCTTGCCATGGTGTTATTACAACAAAAAAGCTTGGAAAATAGAAGAATCGCCTAGAACAAGAGATGTTGTGGCCGGTCGAGACGGAGCTAACCACACCTATCCTCCGTGCCACAATAGCATGATGAAGCTGTGTGGCTAGTGGGGTGTTTTCGACCGACTGGCTGGGTCCCGAGGTCGAACCATAGGTACTTTGTCTGATACAGTATATTTTTACACGCACATTTTTCCTCCGTGCCGAGACATGGCACACCCTACCGCGCGATTTCGGGGTCCTCCCCGGTGGTGCACGCATATATTCTTCTTGACGTGGGACGCCCTACCGCGCGTTTTCGCCGAAGCAAGTAAATGAGTCGTCAAATCACGAAAGACCATCTTTCCCGCTGAGTACATCAGTGAAGCACGGTGGCTAGCTAGTTGGGCTAGTTCGACCGATTAGCTAGGCAGCTGCCACATTTGTTTTTTCACCCCTTTTTTTATCTACTTGCCGGCAGGTAAATTTAAATAAGCACCGCGGCGTTGCTCTGGTGTTTGGGTGCGGTAGGATTTTTAATTTTTTGATTGATGGGAGTAGGCGTGGCAGGATTTTTAATTTTTTGATTGATGGGAGTAGGCGCGGCAGCAATTAGTCACGATGACTCCGCCTGTAAAACCCACTGCTCCCTGATGTGAGAAGTCGTCGACTGGTGTTTTACCATGGTGAAAACCAAAATATTCCTCGCTCCTCGGCTGGCTCCCTCCGCCTTCCCGTAGATTGCATCGCCTTTCAACCGTTTCGCCTCCTGCATCACCAACGTCGTGCGCCTCGAGAAGTAGAGGGACTTTGGTGGTGTTTAGGCACCCTCTGCATGGGCATGTCCATGTCTCGGCGCAGCATGACCGTTGGATCAAACTCAGACAGTGCAGATCAGTCACTGTAGCACAAAGCGTGTGGGTGTGTTTGGTTGCATTCTCATCTCAATATAATTGTTTCCTCTTCGTGTATTTGTGTTAACCTACTAGTGTGGACTCATGCACCCTTCATGCACTCTGCCAAACACCCAATAGTGGGTTGAGAAGGGAACTTTTGCTCCCATCCCGTGCACCCATTATACACCCTGCCTAACACTATTCATGCTTCATATGGTTCATGTTTCGTGGAGTACTGTAGCACTGTACTCTCCGTGCGCTGTAGACCTAGTTCTATTAAAATTGATCTCACCGTTCATTCTTGATCGAACAGTCGAAAAAGCGGTACTATGTTACTACATTACTGTTCATATAGTTGACATGCACACGACATCATTTGTTGTCGTCATATCTTACTACACTAGCAACAAGATTATGTAGTATTGACGTATGAACCACTGCACATGCCTAGTAGTAGGAGCACTGTGTATGTTCAAGTCACTGCCGTGTTTTGCACTCCTTCATCGTAAGAGTGGAAACGCTTGCTGTAATCATTTTTTTCTTCAGAAAAACAATGGACATGCTCTACCGTGCGGATCCTCCTCCAGCCATGCACTAAATTACTCACTTTCGCCGACGTGTGGGACAGCCTGCATCGGGGTCCACCAGCCATGCACTAAATTACTCCGTAGTAGAGTGACGGTAGACTACCCCGATCAAAGCGCCACAGTAATGCCCAATGAGCCGTCAAATCACAAAACCTCCTCCTTTCCAACAGTAAGTTGGACGGACGAAGCAAACATCATTTCACTATTCTCTCTCAGCTTCCTCTCTACCCAACTCGCTTCTCCCTCATCTTGTTCCTCATTTCTTCAAGAAAACCCCGACCTGCTTCTGCCATTGTTCTTCTCTCCCTAAGAAGGAAAGGTAAGCACATCAATGGTGTTCATTCTAGCCAAGGCCCGGTCTTGCAACCCCGAGACTGATCCTATAACTCCCTCTCTGTTCTTCTTTTGGGTTTGTGATTATGGTTTATTTTCTTTTATTTCTATTTGACAGTTTGTTGATGGACGATGGAGCACCGGCCGAAGTGATGTCTATGGCTCTGGCCAAAACCGTCGATGCTCATGGTACGAAGAAGCGCAAGCACCCCGCCGAGACTACCGCAGACAAGCTCAAAGCCATCGCCCTATCCAAGCCCCCCTCTCCGGGATCCCTCATTAAGCAAGTCCAGGTAATATCTCTTCTTGACAATCTTTTTCTCAATCTTGATCGTGTTTTTTCATCTAACACGCAGTACTATTACTAGTAGTACAACTTTCTAGGTGATCTTTGATACGTCTCCAACGTATCTATAATTTTTGATTGCTCCATGCTATATTATCTAATGTTTTGGGCAATATCGGGCTTTATTTTCCACTTTTATATTATTTTTGGGACTAACCTATTAACCGGAGGCCCAGCCCAGATTTGCTGTTTTATGCCTATTTCAGTGTTGTGAGGAAAAGGAATATCAAACGGAGTCGAGACGGAACGAAATCAACTGGAGAAGTTATTTTTGGAAGGAAACCTACCAGATAGACTTGGACCCTACGTCAGAAGATGAAGGAGGAGCTCACGAGGGTAGGGGCATGCCCACCCCCCTGGGGCACACCCCCCTGCCTCGTGGCCCCCCCTTCGGTTCACCGATGTACCTCCTGCACCCATATATACCTACATAACCTAAAACTTCTAGAACGCACAATAGATCGGGAGTTCCGCCGCCAGAAGCCTCCGTAGCCACCGAAAACCAATCTAGACTCATTCCGGCACCCTGCCGGAGGGGGTAATCCCTCTCCGGTGGCCATCTTCATCATCCTGGTGCTCTCCATGACGAGGAGGGAGTAGTTCTCCCTCGGGGCTGAGGGTATGTACCAGTAGCTATGTGTTTGATCTCTCTCTCTCTCTCTCTCGTGTTCTTGAGATGATACGATCTTGATGTATCGCGAGCTTTGCTATTATAGTTGGATCTTATGTTTCTCCTCCCCCTCTACTCTCCTGTAATGAATTGAGTTTCCCCTTTGAAGATCTTATCGGATTGAGTCTTTAAAGATTGGAGAACACTTGATGTATGTCTTGCCGTGGATATCTGTGGTGACAATGGGATATCATGTGATTCACTTGATGTATGTTTTGGTGATCAACTTGCGGGTTCCGCCCATGAACCTATGCATAGGGGTTGGCACATGTTTTTGTCGTGATTCTCCGGTAGAACTTTGGGGCACTCTTTGAGGTCCTTTGTGTTGGTTGAATAGATGAATCTGAGATTGTGTGACGCATATCGTATAATCATACCCACGGATACTTGAGGTGACATTGGAGTATCTAGGTGACATTAGGTTTTGATTGATTTGTGTCTTAAGGTGTTATTCTAGTACGAACTCTAGGTCTGTTTGTGACACTTATAGGAATAGCCCAACGGATTGATTGGAAAGAATAACTTTGAGGTGGTTTCGTACCCTACCATAATCTCTTCGTTTGTTCTCCGCTATTAGTGACTTTGGAGTGACTCTTTGTTGCATGTTGAGGGATAGTTATGTGATCCAATTATGATATTATTGTTGAGGGAACTTACACTAGTGAAAGTATGAACCCTAGGCCTTATTTCCACACATTTCAATACCGTTTACGCTCACTTTTATCATTAGTTACCTTGCTGTTTTTATATTTTCAGATTACAAAAACCTTTATCTACTATCCTTATTGCACTTGTATCACCATCTCTTCGCCGAACTAGTGCACCTATACAATTTACCATTGTATTGGGCGTGTTGGGGACACAAGAGACTCTTTGTTATTTGGTTGCAGGGTTGCTTGAGAGATACCATCTTCATCCTACGCCTCCTACGGATTGATAAACCTTAGGTCATCCACTTGAGGGAAATTTGCTACTGTCCTACAAACCTCTGCACTTGGAGGCCCAACAACGTCTACAAGAAGAAGGTTGTGTAGTAGACATCAAGCTCTTTTCTGGCGCCGTTGCCGGGGAGGTTAGCGCTTGAAGGTATATCTTTAGATCTTGCAATCGAGTCTTTTAGTTTCTTGTTTTATCACTAGTTTAGTTTATAAAATAAAACTACAAAAAATGGAATTTAGTTTGTCTCATACGCTTCATCTTTTTAATATCTTTCGTGAGTATGATGGAAAGGATAATTGTGCTCAAGTGCTAGAAGAAGAGATCTCTAAAATGTTTGGCACTAAATATTTGAATGATGAGCATGATTGCAATGTTGTTAGTACGAATTCTTTGAATATCCATGATGCTAATGATGATTGCACTAGTTATGATGAAAATGCCTCCTATAAACATGTCAATTTTTGTGGAGTAGACTGGGTTTGCAAGTACACACCAAATAGGGAAGATAGATATTACAAGAGGCATAAGTACTTATAAACCAAACTGTTGCAAGAAGAGCTAGATGAATGTGCTGAAAATTTATTATTTCTTAGCCCTACTTGTGAACTTTGCAATGAACGTGATCATTTTAGTGCCCAATGCAAATTGTTTCATGAGCGTATCGTGTCCAAAAATTGTGATGACTTGATTTCCCTTGCACATCATAAGGAACTTAGTTTGCTTTTGGGTTATGAAGAAATTAATCGTAGAATTAAGGTATTTCAAAATTTTCCCTTGACAAAGTTCTTCATTTTGATCTAGAAAAAATTTATATGTATTGTGCGGTGAATTGCATTGATAATACGTATATTGCCAATTACATAAAGAAAAGAAAGCAGATAGAGGATGAAGAGAATACTAATGAAAGGGAAGAGACTTCCCAATATCCTCCTATTATCTCTTATGATGAATCAGGTAACGAGGAGGAGCCTCCTATTCAACCAATCTCATTAATAAGGAGCTCCAAAAAGAGGATTGAACCCACACATGATGTGGTGAATAAGAAGAAAAGAAAAAGGAAGAGAGGTAAAAAGGTATCTCTCCCAAATAAAGTTGCTCCTATTATTGCTGTGCCTCATGAAAATGAAGATGATACACTTGATGATGATCTCGTTATGCCTATTCCTTGTTGTGATGATTATGATTGGGAAGATAATGATACTTCTTATGATCTTGAAAATCTTTTTGGTACTTGCTTGGAAGAATATAATAATTGCTATACTATCGGTGCTATCTATACTATTAATGATGAGAGTGATTATGCTTATGATATGAAAAGGCCCAAGATTGGGGAAGCTATGTTTGATGAGGATGACATATTTGAGAATATATTTGCTGCAATTAATGTTTGTCCCAAGCTTGGGGAAGCTATGATTAATGAAGATGATATTTTTTGTGTCCCAAGTTTTGATATGCAAGTTTATAATGATGATAGCATGCCTCCTACTTATGATAATTACTGTGATGATATTTATGCTATAAAAAGTAGTGATTATATTTATAAAACTTGTCATGATTATGGTTACCCCTTCTCTGAACATTACTCTTTCAATGTGGAAACAATTTATAGTATCCAAGTCTCTTATGATGCTCCCACTATCCCGAATGAGAAGAATTTTGCCTATGTGGAGAGTAATAAAATTTCTATGCTTGTAGATCATGAAAATAATGCTTTAGGTGGTGGTTATATTGTTGAATTCATTCATGATGCTACTGAAAATTATTATGAGGGAGAAATATATGCTTGTAGGAATTGCAATAATATCAAGTTTCCTCTCTATGTGCTTAAAGTTTTGAAGTTATGCTTGTTTTGCCCTCCTATGCTAGTTGATTATTGTTCCCACAAGTTGTTTTCTCACAAAATCCCTATGCATAGGAAGTGGGTTATACTTAAATGTATTAGCAATATTCTTGATGATCCATGTTTATGTTTCAATTCTTATCTTTTATGTGAGCATCATTGAAATCATCATGCCTAGCTAGGGGCATTAAACGATAGCGCTTGTTGGGAGGCAACCCAATTTTATTTTTGTCCCTTGCTTTTTGTTCCTGTTTAGTAATAAATAATTCATCTAGCCTCTGTTTAGATGTGGTTTTATGCTTTTAATTGGTGTTTGTGCCAAGCATAACCTTTGGGAAGACTTGGGGAAAGTCTTGTTGATTATGCTGTCAAAAACAGAAACTTTAGCGCTCACGAGAATTGCTTCCATCTTTTATTGGAGAGTGATATTTAGTTAATTATTTTTTAAGATGATTAATAGATAAATTCCTCAGGTCCAGCAATTTATTTGAGAATATTATGAGTTCCATAAGTATATGTTTGATGCAGATTACTACAGACTGTTCTGTTTTTGACAGATTCAGTTTTTCATGTGTTGTTTACTTATTTTGATGAATCTATGGCTAGTAAAATAGTTTATAAACCATAGAGAAGTTGGAATAAAGTAGGTTTAACACCAATATTAATATAGAATGAGTTCATTACAGTACATTTAAGTGGTAATTTTTTTCTTATACTAGCGGAGCTTACGAGTTTTCTGTTAAGTTTTGTGTTGTGAAGTTTTCAAGTTTTGGGTAAAGATTCGATGGACTATGGAATAAGGAGTGGAAAGAGCCTAAGCTTGGGTATGCCCAAAGCACTCCAAGGTAATATTCAAGGACAACCAAGAGCCTAAGCTTGGGGATGCCCCGGAAGGCATCCCCTCTTTCGTCTTCGTTCATCGGTAACTTTACTTGGAGCTATATTTTTATTCGCCACATGATATGTGTTTTGCTTGGAGCGTCAATCTATTTTGTTAGGATTTGCTTTCTGTTATTTAGAACAATGTTTTGCATATTTTATTTCAATAAAAGTGGCATTAATAGTCTTTACTATGCCTATGTTACAAGTATACATGTTGCTGTTTGAAAACAGAAAGTTTACCGCTGTTGCAATAATTCCCTAGAAAAGTCGGAATGTGATAAACTGTTGAAACCTTTTGCATATTAAGCTATGATAAATTTAATACAGTGGGAATTTTCTTTCATAGTTTTTGGAGCTAGGGAAGTGTGGATGTTGCTGTATTCTTTACAGACTATCCTGTTTAGGCAGATTGCTGTTATGTTTGCATTGTTTGCATATGTTTGCTTCTTTAATGATTCTATTTGAGGATAGGACTATTAAATATGCAGAGGAATTTAGTATGCAATGTTGAATAATAATTTCATTGATTTTCTACAGTAGAGTATGATAAGGTTTTTGCAATGGTTTATACTAACTTACCTCATGAGTCCTTGTTGAGTTTTGTGTGGATGAAGCTTTTGAGATTTAGGGAGACCATGATATGAGAGGAATTAAGAAGACACAAAAGCTCAAGCTTGGGGATGCCCAAGGCACCCCAAGATAATATTTCGAGAAGTCTCAAGCGTCTAAGCTTGGGGATGCCCCGGTTGGCATCCCACCTTTCTTCTTCAACAACTATCGGTTAGTATCGGTTGATCCTAAGTTTTTGCTTCTTCACATGATGTTTGCCATTCTTAGAATGTCATTTTATTTTTCTTTGCTTGCTGTTTGAGTAGAATACCAAGATCTGAAATTATTAAATGTTAGAGAGTCTTCACATAGTTGCATAATTATTCGACTACTCATTGATCTTTGCTTATATCTTTCGGAGTAGTTTGTCATTTGCTCTAGTGCTTCACTTATATCTTTTAGAGCATGGTGGTAGTCTTATTTTGAAGAAATATATGAACTCTCATGCTTCACTTATATTATTTTGAGATTCTTAATAGCATGGTAATTTACTAAAATCCTAATATGCTAGGTATTCAAGAATAATAAAATTCTCTTATGAGTGTGTTGAATACTATGAGAAGTTTGATACTTGATAATTGTTTTGAGATATGGATTTGGTGATATTAGAGTCATACTAGTTGAGTAGTTGTGAATTTGAGAAATACTTGTGTTGAAGTTTGTGATTCCCGTAGCATGCACGTATGGTGAACCGTTGTGTGATGAAGTCGAAGCATGATTTATTTATTGATTGTCTTCCTTATGAGTGGCGGTCGGGGACGAGCGATGGTCTTTTCCTACCAATCTATCCCCCTAGGAGCATGCGCATAGTACTTTGTTTCGATAACTAATAGATTTTTGCAATAAGTATGTGAGTTCTTTATGACTAATGTTGAGTCCATGGATTATACGCACTCTCACCCTTCCACCATTGCTAGCCTCTCTAGTACCGCGCAACTTTCGCCGGTACCATACACCCACCATATACCTTCCTCAAAACAGCCACCATACCTACCTATTATGGCATTTCCATAGCCATTCCGAGATATATTGTCATGCAACTTTCCACCATTCCGTTCATCATGCCACATTCATCATTGTCATATTGCTTAGCATGATCATGTAGTTGACATAGTATTTGTGGCAAAGCCACTGTTCATGATTCTTTCATACTTGTCACTCTTGATTCATTGCATATCCCGGTACACCGCCGGAGGCATTCATATAGAGTCATACTTTGTTCTAGTATCGAGTTGTATCATTGAGTTGTAAATAAATAGAAGTGTGATGATCATCATTCAATAGAGCATTGTCCTAAAAAAAAGAGAAAGGCCACAAAAAAGGCGAAAAAAGCCAAATAAAAAAAAGAAAAAGAAAGTCCAAAAAAAGGGGGGACAATGCTACTATCCTTTTACCACACTTGTGCTTCAAAGTAGCACCATGATCTTCATGATAGAGAGTCTCCTATGTTGTCACTTTCATATACTAGTGGGAATCTTTCATTATAGAACTTGGCTTGTATATTCCAATGATGGGCTTCCTCAAAATTCCCTAGGTCTTAGTGAGCAAGCGAGTTGGATGCACACCCACTAGTTTCTTTTGTTGAGCTTTCATATACTTGTAGCTCTTGTGCATCCGTTGCATGGCAATCCCTACTCACTCACATTGATATCTATTGATGGGCATCTCCATAGCCCGTTGATATGCCTAGTAGATGTGAGACTATCTTCTCCCATTTTGTCCTCTCCACAACCACCATTCTATTCCACCTATAGTGCTATGTCCATGGATCACACTCATGTATTGCGTGAAGATTGAAAAAGTTTGAGAACATCAAAAGTATGAAACAATTGCTTGGCTTCTCATCGGGGTTGTGCATGATTTAAATATTTTGTGTGGTGAAGATAGAGCATAGCCAGACTATATGATTTTGTAGGGATAGCTTTCTTTGGCCATGTTATTTTGAGAAGACATAATTGCTTAATTGGTATGCTTGAAGTATTATTGTTTTTATGTCAATATGAACTTTTTTCTTGAATCTTATGGATCTGAATATTCATACCACAATTAAGAAGAATAACATTGAAATTATGCCAACTAGCATTCCACATCAAAAATTATCTTTTTTATCATTTACCTACTCGAGGACGAGTAGGAATTAAGCTTGGGGATGCTTGATACGTCTCCAACGTATCTATAATTTTTGATTGCTCCATGCTATATTATCTATTGTTTTGGGCAATATTGGGCTTTATTTTCCACTTTTATATTATTTTTGGGACTAACCTATTAACCGGAGGCCCAACCCAGATTTGCTGTTTTATGCCTATTTCAGTGTTTCGAGGAAAAGGAATATCAAACAGAGTCGAAACGGAATGAAATCAACTGGAGAAGTTATTTTTGGAAGGAAACCTACCGGATAGACTTGGACCCTACGTCAGAAGATGAAGGAGGAGCTCATGGCCCCCCCTTCAGTCCACCGATGTACCTCATGCACCCATATATACCTACGTAACCTAAAACTTCCAGAACGCACAATAGATCGGGAGTTCCGTCGCCAGAAGCCTCCGTAGCCACCGAAAACCAATCTAGACCCGTTCGGGCACCCTGCCGAAGGGGGTAATCCCTCTCCGGTGGCCATCTTCATCATCCCGGTGCTCTCCATGATGAGGAGGGAGTAGTTCTCCCTCGGGGCTGAGGGTATGTACCCGTAGCTATGTGTTTGATCTCTCTCTCTCTCTCTATCTCTCTCTCGTGTTCTTGAGATGATACAATCTTGATGTATCCCGAGCTTTGCTATTATAGTTGGATCTTATGTTTCTCCTCCCCCTCTACTCTCCTGTAATGAGTTCAGTTTCCCCTTTGAAGTTATCTTATCGGATTGAGTCTTTAAAGATTTGAGAACACTTGATGTATGTCTTACCATGGATATTTGTGGTGACAATGGGATATCACGTGATTCACTTGATGTATGTTTTGGTGATCAACTTGTGGGTTCCGCCCATGAACCTATGCATAGGGGTTGGCACACGTTTTCATCATGATTCTCCGGTAGAACTTTGGGGCACTCTTTGAGGTCCTTTGTGTTGGTTGAATAGATGAATCTGAGATTGTGTGACGCATATCATATAATCATACCCACGGATACTTGAGGTGACATTGGAGTATCTAGGTGACATTAGGTTTTGATTGATTTGTGTCTTAAGGTGTTATTCTAGTACGAACTCTAGGGCTGTTTGTGACACTTATAGGAATAGCCCAACAGATTGATTGGAAAGAATAACTTTGAGGTGGTTTCGTACCCTACCATAATCTCTTCATTTGTTCTCCGCTATTAGTGACTTTGGAGTGACTCTTTGTTGCATGTTGAGGGATAGTTATGTGATCCAGTTATGATATTATTGTTGAGGGAACTTACACTAGTGAAAGTATGAACCCTAGGCCTTATTTCCACACATTGCAATACCGTTTACGCTCACTTTTATCATTAGTTACCTTGCTGTTTTTATATTTTCAGATTACAAAAACCTTTATCTACTATCCTTATTGCACTTGTATCACCATCTCTTCGCCGAACTAGTGCACCTATACAATTTACCATTGTATTGGGCGTGTTGGGGACACAAGAGACTCTTTGTTATTTGGTTGCAGGGTTGCTTGAGAGATACCATCTTCATCCTACGCCTCCTACGGATTGATAAACCTTAGGTCATCCACTTGAGGGAAATTTGCTACTGTCCTACAAACCTCTGCACTTGGAGGCCCAACAACGTCTACAAGAAGAAGGTTGTGTAGTAGACATCAAGCTCTTTTCTGGCGCCGTTGCCGGGGAGGTTAGCGCTTGAAGGTATATCTTTAGATCTTGCAATCGAGTCTTTTAGTTTCTTGTTTTATCACTAGTTTAGTTTATAAAATAAAACTACAAAAAATGGAATTTAGTTTGTCTCATACGCTTCATCTTTTTAATATCTTTCGTGAGTATGATGGAAAGGATAATTGTGCTCAAGTGCTAGAAGAAGAGATCTCTAAAATGTTTGGCACTAAATCTGATGCAGCATGTCTTCATCATCATGTTTTTGAGTGGAAAGACCACTCTGTTAGGTTCTCCAAGGTTGACGAGATGGTGATGGTGCATGTAGACATCTCTCACGAAGTCCATGGCCTAGTCAGTTATGCAGGGTTCATCCTGTAGGTTGGTGGCAAGAAATAGTCTGCAGAGTTTAATTAGTGCAACTTTGCTTGTCTATAGTAAGTACTATTTTTCAATACTTGATTTGTGTTTGTAAACCCTGTATTGTTTATTAGTACTGCCGCTTTTGGTGTGTGGTCAGTCCTGAGAATGGTCTATGTTAATGTTTGTCCACTCAATTCAGTCTGTATATTTTGAAGTATCCAGATCATCTTTTTGGTGAGGACGGTTTATCAATTATGGTTACACTCCAATATCTCTATGCATTGCAGGGTTTATCGCACCCACCAGGATTTTTCACGACCTTTGGACTGTCCTGCTTGTGGGAGTAGGCGGGGCCCCTGCATGCCACCCATAGTTGGACGATCAATCTTCTGTTTAGTACTTCAACATAGTGATTTCCTGGTAAGGATTCACTCGTGTCACATCAAGTAAATCTTATTGATTTAATGTCATATTTGCTTTCTTTTACTGCAATTTTACGATGCAGGTTTTGCCATGTGACATTCATCACAGATTAAACCATTTGGTTTGCTCTACGATGGCTATTTTGCAGGTTTCACTTCTTATGTCGTGTCATAACGAAGGCACTGTCCATCACTTATATTACTGGAAAAAATTGGATCAGTCTGTTGTCTGAGTACAAGATGAATCCCTATGATGAACTGTAGTTTGGTTTAACAAAAACACCACAATTAGTACTTCTCGCGTTTAAAAGAAATGAAGAAAAAACTGGATCACGGTCATGGAGCCTAGTCAAGTTAGAAAGCTGATCATAGCAGACCAGACACAATCGCCGCTGTCTCCCACATCGGTACCACCTTCAGCAACAGATTGAGCACCGCAGTTGCTCTAGCACTAACAGTGGCAGCAACTTAGTCTGATCCAGCTGAGGATTGGACACCGACCGCGTCAGTGGATCAGGCTGATCCACCGGAGGATCGGGCATCGACACCGGCACCTGCTCCGACACCCGCACCAACTCTACAAGGAGCACCATCTCTGGCAGCAGCGATGGCTTCGGCACCTGCACTAACACTTGCACTTGCATCTGCTCTGACCCGTGCAACGGCAACCGAACGAGTAGTTGCACCAGCAACAGACTAGGCTGCATTAAACACTTCATACCAAAGTCCTTACAAAAACCGACATGTCCACCTTCTTGGTAAGCATTGGCCGCCCAAGTACTTCATTCTTTTTTTCCATGTTGTTTTGCATGATTCACTGTGTTGGTCTAACTGTTTGGGTATGTCTTGTTGTTTGCAAACAGAGAATTCCTAGAGTAACGAGGGAGTTGTTCAACAATCCGGGCGATAGCGGCCAAGTTTCTCTTACCATGCGCAACCTTGGTGTGAATGAACCTGCTCAATATACCGTAAGTACAAATGATGGTCGCATGAGGATTGATGCTAAAGGATGGTCAAGGTTCAAATCTAAATCATATCTTGCGGTAGGGGATGATCTCAAAATGAAACTTTCTCGGCAAGGAGAGCTGGTCCAAGTCAATTTTGAAATTCTTCAGTAGCAGCACGCAACTGCCGAACTAATCTATCCTCTGAGAGATTTTGATGTAATAATCTGGCATGGTGAAACAGGTGTCCTATGTGTATAAGTAATACGACAATATTATTTATCACATGGTATATCATGGATAGAATTGCAGCTCTCATTACTGGTTAGGAACTGTCGTTCGAATTCATTCCAACAGCTGCCGTGCTTTAGTCAATTTTTGTATTCGCCTTGCGACAGCATCTAAAACCAGCGCTGTACCGATTGCTTGCAATATGAAAACCGCTGAGGTAGAACACATGGGCCCCCAAACATGCAGGGTGGGCCTGCGGCCCAAATTCCAGAACCATGAGCCTGTCTGAATATTATATTCTCAGCTGAACCCCCATAATGCCCATGCGTTGCACGTAACATCAAGATGCATTTTTATGATTATTTTATCTTGTGAGAGAAAAGGATGAACGAGGTAAGGCCTTATTTGCAAATGTGGAGAGGTGTGTGGGTACCTTTTTGCAAAATTGCCATAGTTTCCTTCCTATCCGTCAGATATAGATCAGACGACCTATATTGCAGGATGGCAGGCACACCATCATCACCAACTTGTCTATACTGTGTTAAAAACAACTCTGTTTTTTATAATTATATATGTTATATATATATTCCCCTTGATTTTTCTTATGTATAAAGTTGTGATATAAAAGATTTGTATATTTCTTTACAGAGGGAGTATCTCTATGTCAAAAATATGTTTATGTGTAACTAGTTACTCCTGTCTTTCTACTTCCTTTCGCTGATATGTGGGGCATCCGGCAATGGGGTCCACGTGCCATATGCACAAATTAGAGTGCACAACTTCACGGTAGACACACCCCGGTCGTAGCACCGCAGTAATGCCTAATGAGCCGTCAAATCACAAACCCCCCTTTCCAGCTTTAGCAGTAAGTTGGACGGACGAAGCGGCAATATTTCACTGGGCCTGAATCCCCTTCTCCCTCGTCTGCTTGTTCAGAGAAAAACCCCTCTCAGCAATTGCATAGGGTTTTCTCATGGAGAACCAGGTACGAATTCTTGGATAGGGAATACATTGTGTTCTCATATTATTTTTCCTGCAGTGCATTATTTGCTCTGCCAGAACAATGTAGTCAAGATGCTCGGCCTTGCCATAACTGAATACACCAGTTTTATGATCACAGTGAAGACAAGCCATGGATATAAGTTTCGAGTTGGGTTCATGAACCAAGAAGATCGCTGCTTTTTTATGGCCGAACTTGGATAAACTTTCTCAAGTGTTACGGACTAAAAGTTGGCGCACGGATGCTGATGGAAATAACAGAACTTGGTCTCATCTTCACTGCGATCTTCCACCCCGACGTCGTTCCAATTGTTCATCCATGTTAGTTTTGTATCTTGTTCTTGCTTGTTGCCTCGATTACTTCTTAATCCACCTATTCTGTCTAACTAATCACAATTTAACTTTAGAAGTAGCAACGAATCTCTCATGAAGATGCTACTTCTAACTAATATTTTCTTATAATTGGTGGCACATGTAGGTTTTTTCAGAGTTAAGCAGGCTGCTCGTTTGTTATTCTGTAACAACTCGGCTGTTACTGATGGCACTGAAGTTGACTGGGACGACATCCACAAGTTCCTACACTTTATTGATCGTCTTGAGGTCCTTGTGGGGCGTTTCAATGGTGGAAGGCCATGTGGGATATGTGTGCCACTGCTGCAATCGTTGAACAGGTCCAACTGTGTCGAGAAATTATGGTATGAGATGTTTTCTATTATATATGTTGTCCGTAAACTATTGTTTATACACAGTTTTACAGCTGTGATCTTCTTGAAACAGAAACTTCCCAGTTCTATTGTTCCTGTACACATGCCTGACCATGGTCGGGTCAGACTTGTGCTTTGTCACAACATGATGTTTATATTGACCTACTCCATTCCCCTTGGAGGTGAAAAGATACTTATTCATGGGTGGTCTCAAATAATGAGGGCCCGTCCATCTTGGAGTATAGGACAGAAGATTATGTTCCTGCTTTTCCATGGCTGTAAAGCGAATATCCTGTTTATTGCCCACATTGCGAGATCAAGCCGCTTTTAGAAGGTTGTGGATGCGCGGGGTGGCGCCTGGGCCTTGTCTTAGGGCTTGGCGGCCTCACCCTTGGTCAACTGTAGGCAAAGTAGCACTGTTCGAGACATGCTTTGTATGGTTGAACCTGTATAAGTACTCATACTGCTTTCGGCTATGGTTGTTAAGTGCCCCTGCTAGTTTCAGTTAAGGTTGTTAAGTACTCCTGCTGCTTTTATAGTCTGTCATGTTTTTTCAGTCCTGTCTTCCTCCAGCCGCCAAACCAAACCAGCGCCGGCGGGGCCGCCTGCGCCTCAGCACATGCATCGCCGCCCCACCGTCTCCTAAGTCGTTAACACCGATGTCCGAGGCCTCGCTGTCGTCCTCCGCGCGCTTTGGTGCGCTCGCCGCGGTGCCGCCTTCTCGTGTTGTCAACATGGTCAACAAACAACAGGAATCGACAGAAGTACTTGGAGAGGATGATAGTAGGGGCCCACCATGTCAGCGTATGGAAAAATAAAATGCTTCCTCCTAGTGTTTTTCTGACATCTGGGACCCACGACATTGTGAGCGTATATAGTCAATAGACAAGAGAACATCACAAGATCGGCTGACACCTGGGACGTAGCTGTTCGAGCAGTATTTTTTTATTATTGCTGAGACGGAGCAGGGTTTTTACTGGGCTGTGGCCCATCTAGCCCAGGCTTATATTTTATGTTCACCATGTGACCAGCCCAGCTATTTTTTCTTTGTGAAAATGAGCCTAGTTTATTTTTTCTGAAGAATACCCAATCCAGGCCTACTTATTTTTCTACGCCCTAATGGGCTGCAACTCTTTCAAGACACCTGCAAATCTTGAAAGTAATATGAAATGGGTAGTAAATATAAAAATAGATGACAAATTGGCAATTACTTTATAATTTCTGAATTTTTCCACTTTTTCAGATTCCTATTTCACTCGGCATTAACCTAATTTAAATATATCTTCAAGTACTTTAAATCTGGCTCGACATTTCGGTATTAAAAATAGTTTAGAACCCATAGAAATATGCGAAATTGGCCCTAGCCAACCAAAAAACGGACTGCAATAAATTGCATAAGAACTCGCAATGAGCTATATATAAATTATTAAAAAAAAGAGGGAATGGTCTGACTTGTGGGCCTATTAAGTTGACGCGTATGTAAGATTTTTTTAGTTATTATATACGTCACCATACGATTCTAGCAGACGTAACCATTGGATGTCAATCCAACGGCCGTCGTGTTTCTTCAATCTCTGATCTTCTTGCTCCAGGCGCCAAATCTAGCGCCGGCGGGATCGCCTGCTCCCGCCTCCCGTGGCCGGCTGTGCTACCGCGCATGCCTCACCGCCCCCTAGTACTCCCACCGCTGGCCAGGGCATCCCTCTACCCACCCACATCCCCTATTATTCTGCGGTGATGGCAGCCTCACACCCCAGCCGAACCAGTGAACCCTCGTACTCCTCTCCGTGTGGGCATCCACTGTCGCGTCTTCCCCGGCTCCGCGTCGTCCCCTTCCTAGGCCTCGCCGCCGTCCACCGCCCTGGTTCTCTCGGCGCGGCGTGGTCAACATGGTCAAGGAACGACTTCCATCAGAAGAGTACTGTACGTGGAGAGGCTGACAGCTGGGTCCACGATGGCCGCAAGGAAGTTCCTCCTTATTATGCGCAAAATAATTATTCCTCCACCTGATAGCAGGGACCCACTGGACGGGCCACCGTGTTTCGTGAAAAAATGTTTCCCCTGACTGCTGGGACCCACCATCTACATCTTCGCATGCAAGGAAGTGCGTCCAGGCAAAAAAAATGATTCGCCCCCTGACCGCTGGGACCCACCAGCTACATCTTCGCACGCAAGGAAGTGCCTGACAGTCGGGACCCACCTGGTCGAAGTGTAAGTAGCGTTGTCATTCTGGTCGCGAACGTGTACGTACATACTGGTCGATGTAGACGCGCACATGTCGTAGTAGAGGCGGGCACGTAGCATGTACACGTACGTACAACGGCCAGGGTGCAAGAAAGAAAATATGGACACGTACGTACATACGGGCGCGGTCTAAAATGCCTACTGACGCATACGTACGGCCAGGGCTCGTATACATGGCTGGGTCGAAACGGAGAAACTGCGTAGTTATCGTGTTCACGGGGAGGCAACGGAATGCATTGTGTTCATGGGGAGGCAACAGAATGCGTCGTGTTCATCGGGAGGCAACGGAACGCGTGGGAGCCAACCGGCTTGGACGGAACAGCCGATGAAAACGAGTCCTGGCATACCACACAACGGAGGAAACAGCCTTGTGTTCGACCGGCCACGTTCGAAACGGGATCCTATTCATCAGGAGGGGTCTGGCGTACCGTAAAACGGAGGAAACGGACCTCCTACGGTCGAAACGGGGTCTTGTTGATCGGGAGGGGTGTGGCATACCGCAAAACGAAGGAAACAGACTTGCGTTGGAGCGCTACGGTCGAAACAGGGGTCCTGTTCATCGGGTGGGGTGTGGCGTACCGCAAAACGGGACTCCACGGGATACTTTTCATCTCCACCATCGACCCCCTCCAGCCTCCACGGGCTACTGTTCATCCACCTTCGACCTCCTCCAGCCTCCACCTACGACTGTTCATCCATGGGCTCCTGTTCATCCAGCCTCCATCGCGCGCTACTCCATCGGCTACTGTTCGACCAGCCCTCTCCACGGGCTCCTATTCAACCACCCCTCCACGGGCTACTGTTGATCCAGCCCTCCATCATCTATTGTTCATCCAACCCTCCACAAGGTGGTCCTGTTCATCCAGCCCTCCACAGGGTCCTGTTCATCCAGCCCCAACTGGCTCGATCGATCGGGGTCATGTTCATCAAGAGGCAACACCACCGGGTCCTGTTCATCCACCCCCACCGAGAGCTGTTCATCCAAACCCCCCAGGAATGCTCACTGTTCATCCAGAGGCAGCATCGATCGGCTTTAGTTAGCAGCAGTAGCGAAGGAATCGCTCGATCGGGTTCAGTTAACAGCCATCGATCGATCGCTCGGGTTCAGTAACGCGTAGCCTACAGTGAATCGCTCAGCTTCAGTAGGCGAATGCCTCGCTCAGGTTCAGTTAGAGCCCAACGCCTCGCACCCACGCGCGTGTGTGTACAAGAGAAACACGCAAACCTCCATGCATCGCTTGGCCCCGACCACCCACCGTAACCGGGAACACCCCGATATTTTCCTCGCCCTTTCTTCTACCACGGTTTTTTTCCGTCATGGATGGCCCAAAGAATGTCATGCAGCTGCATCTCCGGCCCGCCCAGGACGAAAAGCCCATTTTCTGTCATGATTTTTTCCCATAGAAGTAGGATCCCACCATATCTATGATGATACCGGGTTTTGTCACAATTATCGTCATAGAAGTGTCATAAGTATGACAGAATTTTTTTTCGTTTGGCCCAAAATGTCATGGATATGTCTCTTTTTTGTAGTGACATCATAAAGCAACTCCTGGAGCAGCGGACGTATCCAAGAGCACTCGACCACGACATTAGCCACGGCGCGATACTCTGCCTCGGCGCTGGAGCGGGAGGCCGTGGGCTACCACTTCGATGACCAAGCAATCAACGAGGGCCCAAGGTAGACGCAGTAGCCTGACATAGACGCGTGTCGGGGCAGCCAGCCCAGTCGGCATACGAGTAGGCCACGAGGTCGGTGGAGGCGGAGGCCGTCAGGGTGAGTCCCAAGGACATGGTGCCGCGTATGTAACGGAGAATACGCTTCACCAGAGTCAAGTGGGAGTCACGCGGGGCGTGCATATGGAGGCATACCTGCTGGATAGCATACTGCAGGTCGGGGCGAGTCAGCGTCATGTACTGTAAAGCACCGACAATAGAGCAATAAAATGCTCCATCGGACGCAAGAGCCCCCTCAAGAGCAGAGGCCTTCGCCTTCATGTCAATGGGGGTGGGCGCCGGCTTGCAGTTAAGCATACCGGCATGCTCTAGGAGCTCGTGGGCGTACTTCTGCTGATGCAGAAAGAAGCCGTCAGCCCGTCGGACCACCTCGATGCCGAGGAAGTAATGCAGGGCCCAAGTCCTTGAGGGCGAACTCATCACGAAGACGAGCAGTCAGCCGCTGAAGGAGGTCGGGGGCGGACGCCGTGAGGATGATGTCATCGACATAGAGCAGCAGATATGCAGTGTCAACTCCCTGCTGATACACGAAGAGTGAAGCATCGGAGCGAGTGGACCGAAATCGGAGAGACTGTAGGAAGGCTGCGATACGCTGGTACCAAGCCCGAGGCACCTTCAACCCGTAAAGAAAATGGGAGAGCAAGCACACAAAGTTGGGGTGCTTGGCATCGACAAAACCAGTGGGATGCTCTATGAGCACCTGCTAGGCGAGATGGCCATGCAAGAAGGCGTTGGAGACATCCAACTGGTGCACAGGCCAGGCGCGCAAGACCTCTAGCTGAAGCACGACGTGAATCGTGCCCGGTTTCACAACCGGGCCGAAGGTGTCGGTGAAGTCCACGCCCGCGCACTGCTGGAAAGCACGAACCACCCATCGAGCCTTGTAGCGCTCGAGAGAACCGTCCGAGCGGGTGTTGTGGCGAAACACTCACTTGCCAGAGATGATGTTGGCACGAGGGGGTCGCGGAACAAGCTGCCACGTGCGGTTGCGCTGTAGGGCGTCGAACTCCTCCAGCATCGCAGCTAGCCAGTGGGGATCCCGAAGGGCAGCACGAGCGGAGGTGAGGACGGGTGATGGCGTCAACATCGAGGCAGCGCACACATACTCGTCGGCGGAGTAGCGCGTGCTAGGCTGAAGCACTCCTGCTCGTGCATGGGTAGTCACGCCAAGTGACAGGGCAACAGGGCCGGCGGGGGCCGTGGCGGCGGAGGGGGCCACTGCGGCAGCAGCGCCAGCCGATCCAGCGACGGAAGAGGCGACAAGCGAGGTTGACGTCGAGCTCGTCACACGGGTGGCGGGCGGGGTGCCGGGCTCAACCTTGTATGAGGGAGACAGGAACCCGGGGGCCCGCTCGAACGCGACCTCGGGGAAGAGAGTCACAAAGCCAGGTGGTGGCGGCAGAAGGGGGCGCCGTGCCGGGAGGCCAACCGGGGGCTGCCGCCGCACATCGCTCCACGAAGGGGGCGCGGGAGCCGGCGCCGAAGGGGACGAAGCCAGAGGAACCTGAAAAAGGGAACATTGTCTCGACAAAGTACACATGCCTCGAGGTGTACACACGATGAGTGATAGGATCATAGCACCGGTAACCTTTGGTGTTAGGAGGATAGCCAAGGAAGACGCATGGGACGGGTCGTGGTGCGAGCTTGTGTGGCGTGGTGGATGCGGTGCTAGGATAACAGAGACACCCGAAGATGCGGAGACCATCATAGGACGATGGTGTGCCGAAGAGAAGGTGGTGACGGGCATAGTTCCACCAAGAGCGACACAGGCGAATGTTAACTAAGAGAGTGGCGGTAGCGAGGGCATCGGGCCAAAACCGAGCGGGCACGTTAGAGTGAAAGAGTAACGTGCGAACGCAGTCATTAAGAGTGCGGAGAATGCGCTCGGCACGGCCGTTCTGCTGGGAAGTGAAGGGGCAAGTGAGACGGAAGGTGGTGCCGTGAGAGGCGAGAAGTGTGTGAAGAGCGACGTTGTCAAACTCTTTTCCGTTATCAGTTTGGAGTGCGAGTATGGGGTGACCGAACTGGGTGGTGACATAGGCATAAAACACGGTGAGTGTGGCTAAAGTATCGGATTTACAATGAAGGGGAAAAGTGCACATATAATGAGAGTAATCATCTAAAAGTACCAAGTAGTATAGATAGCCGGTGTTACTCGCAACGGGAGATGTCCAAACATCACTATGAAGTAATTGAAACGGAAAAGTGGAAACTGAAGAAGACGCACTAAAGGGAAGATGAACATGCTTGCCTAAGAGACAAGCCTCACAAGAGTGCTCGTCGAGCTTATTACATGAGAAAGAGAAACTCCTAAGAATTTGACGTAAGACGGTGTGGTTGGGGTGACCCAAGCCAGCGTGCCAAAGGTCAACGCCGGCGGCAAGGGCAACTGGTGTGGAGGTGGACGCACCGGCGTGCAGGGGGTAGAGCTCATCGGGACTGTCATATCGGTGAAGGACCATCCGGGTGCGGGCGTCTTTCACAGAAAAGCCAACACCATCAAATTCAACAGTTAGTGGGTTCTCACGAGTAAGACGACGAACAGAAACTAGGTTCGTGACTAAATCAGGTGAAACAAGAACATTAGACATAGTGATGGGTGTGGAAGTGGAGGGAAAGCTAGTGCTACCGATATGAGTAATAGGTAAGGAGGAGCCCTAGCCGATGGTGATACGAGTTGGTGTGTGAACGGGAGTGGAGTAGGTTAGGTTACCGGGATGAGCTGCCATGTGCGCAGTAGCACCTGAGTCCATGTACCAGTCACCTCCACCGACGGAGCTACTAGGCGACAACGCGAAGTGCTGGGCGACGAGGAGGGTGGGGTCCCATGGCACAGGTACCGGCGGCGGCGGAAAGCCCCCGTAGGGCGGCGCCGGGACGGGCGGGCCATAACCACCGAGGGGCGACGACGCAAGGAGGGCGCTGTAGCCGACGCTAGTCGGCTGGTAGGGTGCGCTGATGAACGCCTGGTGGCCAGCGGGGAGAACCTGCTGATAGTGTGGCGCCCCCCGACGTCCTGGGCCCACGGCTGCTGCAGGCGGCGGCGACCTCCACCATGCCGGTTGCGTCGGCCCCCTCCACCACGCCGGTGCTACGGGGAAGGCGCTGGTGGCGACAATGGGTAACACCCGACGGGTGCGGGAGGACGCGACTGGAACGGCGCGGCCGGTCGAGCGGTTCCACCGCAGATGGTGAAGTAGCCCGGAGAATCCATGGAAGGCGTGAGAAGCGGCGAGAAGAGGAAGGGGGTGACGGCGGCGACACTCGGGAGTGCGCGGCGACGGCGCGTCGGGTTAGGGTTGCGGCGCGACGAGGCGGCAGTGGCGTGGCAGGGGGTGCGCGACGGCGGCGTCAGAGGAGGACGCGGCGGCAGCGGTGGTGGGGAGCGGCGGCGGTGGTGGGGAGCGGCGGCGGCACACGCGAGGAGGCGCTACACGACAGTGGTGGCGGAGGTGGAGAGCGGC